>NW_019957624.1:376072-379579 GCF_002910315.2 Salvelinus sp. IW2-2015 | reverse complement strand
GAGAGAGAGAGAGAGAGAGAGAGAGAGAGAGAGAGAGAGAGAGGTGAAAAGAGGAAGCAGACATTCTTGTCTGAGTGATGGTGTACAGGACCTTGAACAAGGGTTAATGGACTATATCTGTTATTAACACACACACCTGTGCACACACACACACGCACACACCAAGCCGTCTGTCCTACTGGAAGAAACAACATGGTAAAGGCCACAGTACTCCCACTAAGACAAATGTTGTTATTACTCCCTGCCTTTGCATTCAATTTGTTTCTTAAGCCGCTTGAATACCTAATTTACCCATTTACAGGGCTAGACGGAGTGAGTTAATCTCCACACTCCTTCCCCTGACTACAGCAGTCCCTTTATCTTCACCCATAGAGCGAGAGGAAATACAGGACGTCTAGAGGACGTAGAAGGAACCTGTAAGTGTGACAGCTAAGAGCGTTGTTTGTGCCGTTTTCGGTCTTTCACATGATACCGTTGGGGAAGCTGTCCAGTTCCCTAGTGCTGAAATCCATGGCGCTTGCGTCATAAGCAAACACGACTAATAGCCCACATTTCAGGTGAAATGTAGGCTGTGCCTATACATTCAGCAGAATAGTTTTTTTTAAATGAAAATAAATAACACCATAATCTACAAATGAGGAAATACAGGGCCTGTAGAGACCTAGTTTGTAAAAGCTGGTGTGTATGTCACGCCCTGATCTGTTTCACCTGTCCTTGTGATTGTCTCCACCCCCTCCAGGTTTCACTTATTTTCCCCAGTGTATTTATCCCTGTGTTTCCTGTCTCTCTGTGCCAGTTCGTCTTCTATGTTTCCAAGTCAACCAGCGATTTTCCCGTTCTCCTGCTTTTTGCATTCTTCTTTTTCTAGTCCTCCCGGTTTTGACCCTTGCTTGTTTCTGGACTTTGTACCCGCCTGCCTGACCATTCTGCCTGCCTTGACCTCGAGCCAGTCTGCCACTCTGTACCTCCTGGACTCTGATCTGGTTTTGACCTTTTTGCCTGTCCATGACTATTCTCTTGCCTATTCCCTTTGTATTTATTAAACATCTTGAACTCCAACCATCTGCCTCCTGTGTCTGCATTTGAGTGCCCTGGTTGTCTGTCTCTATTGGCAGGCCAGCACTAACAAACAGGGCTAAAATGGGTCACATCAGAATGCAGGCTACTCTGATGGCAGATCAACTGCACTACCTACTGACAAGATAGAATGGTGAGGGGTGACTCCAACTGATAGAATGGTGAGGGGCGACTCCAACTGATAGAATGGTGAGGGGCGACTCCAACTGATAGAATGGCGAGGGGTGACTCCAACTGATAGAATGGTGAGTGGTGACTCCAACATATAGAATGGTGAGGGGTGACTCCAACTGATAGAATGGTGAGGCGTGGACTCCAACTGATAGATATGGGTGAGGGGTGACTCCAACTGATAGAATGGTGAGGTGGTGACTCAACATATAGAATGGTGAGGGGTGACTCCAACTGATAGAATGGGTGTGTGCTAACTCCAACTGATAGAATGGTGAGTGTACTCCAACTGATAGAATGGTGAGTGGTGACTCCAACATATAGAATGGTGAGGGGTGACTCCAACTGATAGAATGGTGAGTGCTAACTACAGCTGATAGAATGGTGAGTGATCCAATATAGAATGGTGAGGGGTGCACTCAACTGATGAATGGTGAGTGGTAACTCCAACATATAGAATGGTGAGGGGTGACTCAAACTGATAGAATGGTGTGTGCTAACTCCAACTGATAGAATGGTGAGTGCTAACTCCACTGATAGAATGGTGAGTGGTGACTCCAACATATAGAATGGTGAGGGGTGACTCCAACTGATAGAATGGTGAGTGCTAACTCCAACTGATAGAATGGTGAGTGCTAACTCCAACATATAGAATGGTGAGGGGTGACTCCAACTGATAGAATGGTGAGTGGTACTCAACATATAGAATGGTGAGGGGTGACTCCAACTGATAGAATGGTGAGTGCTAACTCCAACATATAGAATGGTGAGGGGTGACTCCAACTGATAGAATGGTGAGTGCTAACTCCAACATATAGAATGGTGAGGGGTGACTCCGACTGATAGAATGGTGAGTGCTAACTCCAACATATAGAATGGTGAGGGGTGACTCAACTGATAGAATGGTGAGGGGTGACTCCAACATATAGAATGGTGAGTCTTCCGACCCCTCCTGTTCAGCCTCCAGTATTTATGCTGCAGTAGTTTATGTGTCAGGGGGCTAGGGTCAGTCTGTTATATCTGGAGTCTTATCCGGTGTCCTGTGTGAATTTAAGTATGCTCTCTCTAATTCTCATTCTTCTCTTTTCTCTCTCTCTCGGAGGACCTGAGCCCTAGGACATGTCAGGTACTAAACCTGGCTTGATGACATCGCTTGGCTTTCCAGCACTGTGCTTCTACACCTGCATTGCTTGCTTGTTTGGGGTTTTAGGCTGGGTTTCTGTTACAGCACTTTTTGTGACATCAGCTGATGTAAGAAGGGGCTTTAAATACATTTGATTTGATTTGAATGGTGAGTGGTGGCTCCAATGTATAGATGGTGAGTGGTGCTCAATGTATAGAAGGTTGGGAGGGGTGCCTCACAATGTAATAGAATGGTGAGTGGTGACTCCCAACGCATAAAATGGCGAGTGGTGACTCCAACGTATATGAATGGTGAGTGGTAACTCCAACGTATAGAATGGTGAGGAGTGACTCCAACTGATCGACAGGTGAGGGGTGACTCCAACGTTAGAATGGTGAGGGGTGACTCACGTAATAGAATGGTGAGTGGGTGACTCCAACTGATCGACAGGTGAGTGTGGACTCAACGTCATAGAATGGTGAAGGGTGACTCCAAATGTATAGCATCGGTGAGGGTGACGCCCAACGTTAGACTGGTGAGTGGTGATCCACATATAAGAATGGTGAGGGGTGACTCCGACGTCTAGATATGGTGGAGTGGTGACTCCAACGTATAGAATGGTTGAGGGGTGATCCAACTGATCGAAGGCTGAGTGGTGATGTCAACGTTAATAGTAATGGTGAGGGGTGACTCGCCAACTTGATGACAGGTGAGTGGTAACTCCAATGTATAGAATGGGTGAGTGGTGACTCCAATGTAAGGTAAATGGTGAGTGGTGACTCCAATGTATAGAATGGTAGTGGTGACTCCAAAGCATAAATGGTGAGCTGGTAAACTCCAACGTATAGAATGGTGAGGGTTGTGATCTCCATTATTATTTTTTGTTCTAGAGGTGAGCTGGTTGACTCAATGTTATAGAATGGTGAGATGTGACTCCAATGTTTAGAATGGTGATCTGGTGACCCAAAGCATAAAAGGTGAGTGGTAAACTCCAACGTATTAGAATTGTGTGAATTGGTGATCCAACGTATACATGGTGAGTGGTGACTCGCAACGTATATGAATTGGTGAGTGGGTGATCTCCAACTGATAGACAGGTGAGTGGTATACTCCAACGGATAGAATGGTTGATGGTG
>NW_019957624.1:353465-374742 GCF_002910315.2 Salvelinus sp. IW2-2015 | reverse complement strand
ATAGAATGGTGAGTGGTGACTCCAACGTATAGAATGGTGAGTGGTGACTCGAATGTATAGAATGGTGAGTGGTGACTCCAACGTATAGAATGGTGAGTGGTGACTCCAACGTATAGAATGGTGAGGGGTGACTCCAACGTATAGAATGGTGAGGGGTGAGTCCACATCTGAACATCAAGTTCCTTTTTTTCTCTCTTTTTAGGGAAATATAATGTAATAGTTTAATATAATGTAATAGTTTAATATAATGTAATAGTTTAATATAATGTAGGTTATGGAATAACATTTTAAGTAATTTATTACTTGTTGATGATTTCAAATAATAGTGAATGATAGGATGTCAGTGGTCACGTTTCTCCCTCGGACTGTCATTCTATAAGCTATTAAACCTCATCCCCCTCTCCTGCATGACAAACGCTCTCCAGCCCTTCCTCCCTCCATCGTTTGTCCATTCCATCCTTCCCTCTGTCTCCTTGAACCTTTTCCAGTCAATGTGTTCTGACTGGTGCTCATTAGGGCTGGGATGATATCGGGATACACGTTAGTATCATGGCAAGGAAACAAAACACAAAGCTGATGTAACTTCTTTAGGAAAACATCCCTAATGTTGGAAACAAACATTGTCATATTGTCATCCAGAATCACATGTATTTATTTTCCAAGTTATAGCACACAACATTTCACATACAGCAGGTTTTTAAAGGACCAAAGTCTCTGGTCTTTTTCATGTTAGATTCTTTTGCCATCCAAAAAACATCGCAATACTAGTTTCGTCCCGGCCATAGTGCTAATAGGTACACATTAACTAGAATAACTTTAGACCCTGCTCCCTATCTCTCTCTGTTGCTCTCTCCCTCTCCCTCTCTCTCTCACACACAGACACACACACACACACACACACGTGTATGCCGTGGTAGTTGGACATTGTTAAAATAATTATCCTGCATGGGTTGTCACTGTGCATTTACCCAACCAGGGATTGGCTGGCTCCCTTGACAAAGCATAGATTGCATCATCTTGGTATGCATGTCCCTATATGAAACACTGAACAGGGATATCCCACATTGAATCTCTATTAATGAGTGTTATTATGGAAAAACAACCTTTCAACATTACATTCAGATGAATATGGAGTTATATTCTACTCTTGTAGTACAAGGGACAGAGACTACTGTAAGGGTTGTATGAAAGCTAGTCCCAGAGTCAGTTTAATGTTCTTTCCTAGTCTTGTATTGTACCAGGGCCAGAGGGTTGTATGAAAGCTAGCCCCATGCAGAGTCTGGATGGTCTGTGGATCTGATCCTGTTATCTGCTCCAACACCTAATCCCTGGAGAGAATCACACACACACACGCAAGCACACACGCAAGCACACACACACATACACACACACACACACAGTTTRTCCCTAGAGAGAATCCTGGTAGAATGGAGTTTTTATCCACACACTGTAGATCACGCCGGGAGGAGAGGTGAAAAAGCAAGGCAAGAAATAGAAACGGGTGGACGGGGGCAGGACGAGGCGCGGAGGGGAATGGCCGGTCACCGGGGCATGGGTCAGGGACGGGACGGGCTTCGGGTCGCCCCCCGGTAGGGCAGGCGGGCAGGGAGCGGGAGGGAGCGGGGGGGGGCCATAGAAAATGCAGGAGAGGCAAAAATGGACAACAAGGGGGCTATAGAATGCGAGAGGAGCGTGGGAGATAGAGGGAATGGGGATGGAGAGAGAGCATGGGAGATAGAGGGAATGGGGATGGAGAGAGAGAGAAAAGGAAAGGTGGATCAGTGGTGAGTGGGAGAGAGATAGAATGAAGGAGAGAGAAGAGGAAGGGAGAGGTAGAGATAAAAAAAGGAGAGTATAGAAGGGAGGAAGAAGAATCACAGAGAGAAAGAGAAAGAGAATAATGAATAATAACATCTGCATAGTAAGCAGTAACTTACTTATTATTACTGTTATTGTTATTACTGTTATTGTTATAACTATTATTATTGTTGTTTATCATTCCAAGTAGTAGTGATATGGGTGGTAATGGTAATGATAGCAGTTTAGTGATGGTGGTGGTGGTAGTAATGGTAATGATGATAGTAGTTGTAGTACTGATGTAATGGTGAAGATGACCGTTATTTAGTTCGTTATACTATTATAAGTTAGTTATAGTTTAATTTTCCATTTATGTTTTTATATTTATTACATTACATTCTACTATTGACTGTTACCATTTTATTGTTATTATTTTCGTATTATTATTAACTGCCATTTTATATTATTATTTGTTATTGTTTATAATTTTATTACAATGTATATTGTATACATTGTTGCTTTGGCAATATTGACACAATGTTTTTCATGCCAATAAAGCAGCTTGAATTTGAATTTGAAAGGGACAGAGTAATTTCCAGAGAGTGAGAGTGAGTGAGTGAGTGAGTGAGTCAATGAGTGAGAAAAAGAAAAAGAGAGAGAGAAAGAGAGAGATTGGAAAGAATTAACAAAAAAACAGAGCAAACTAGAATGCTATTTGGCCCTAAACAGAGAGTACACAGTGGCAGAATACCTGACCACTGTGACTGACTCAAAATTATGGAAAGATTTGACTATGTACAGACTCAGTGAGCATAGCCTTGCTATTGAGAAAGGCCACAGTAGGCAGACCTAGTTCTCAAGAGAAGACAGGCTATGTGCACACTGCAACACAAAATGAGGTGGAATCTGAGTTGCACTTCCTAACCTCCTGCCAAATGTATGACCATATTAGAGACACATATTTCCCTCAGATTACATAGATCCATAAAGAATTCGAAAAAACAAACCCGATCTTGATAAACTCCCATATCTATTGGGTGAAATACCAGTGTGCCATCACTGCAGCAAGATTTGTGACCTGTTGCCACAAGTAAAGGGCAACCAGTGAAGAACAAACACCATTGTAAATAAATAAAAACAAATCCTTTTGTACTTTAACTATTAGCACATCGTTACAACACTATATATACATAATATGATACTTGAAATGTCTCTATTATTTTGGAACTTCTGTGAGTGTAATGTTTACTGTTCATTTTTATTGTTTATTTCACTTTTGTATATTATCTACATCACTTGCTTTGGCAATGTTAAAACTTCTTATGGCTGCAATCCCGGTAACGGGATCGATATGACAACAGCCAGTGAAAGTGCAGGGCGCCAAATACAACAGAAATCTCATAATTAAAATTCCTCAAACATACATGTGTTGAGACCATTTTAAAGGTAATCGTGTTGTTAATCCCACCAAAGTGTCCGATTTAAATTAGGCTTTTCAGCGAAAGTACCACAAACGATTATGTTAGGTCACCACCAACTCACAGAACAATTCTGCCATTTTTCCAGACAGAGAGAGGAGTCACAAAAAGCACAAATAGAGATAAAATGAATCACTAACCTTTGATGATCTTCATCAGATGACACTCATAGGACTTCATGTTACACAATACATGTATGTTTTGTTTGATAAAGTTCATATTTATATAAAAAAATCTGAGTTTACATTGGCGTGTTATGTTCACTAGTTCCAAAAACATCCAGTGATTTTACATAGCCACATCGATTCAACAGAAATACTCATCATAAATGTAGATGATAATACAAGTTATACACATTAAATTATAGATATACCTCTCCTTAATGCAACCGCTGTCAGATTTCAAAAACACTTTACGGAAAAAGCAAACCATGCAATAATCTGAGACGGCGCTCAGAACAATAGTCAAATTAGCCGCCATGTTGGAGTCAACAGAAACCAGAAATTACATGATAAATATTCCCTTACCTTTGATGATCTTCATCAGAATGCACTGCCAGGAATCCCAGGTACACAATAAATGCTTGATTTGTTCGATAATGTCCGTTATTTATGTCCAATTGGCTACTTCTGTTTGCGTGTTTGGTAAACAATTCCAAAGTCACGAAGCGCGTTCCCTAAAAGCTGACTAAATGTCCAAAAGTTCAGTAACAGTCAGTAGAAACACGTCAAACGATGTATTGAATCAATCTTTAGAATGTTCTTAACATAAATCTTGAATAACGTTCCAACCGGAGAATTACATTGACTTCAGATGAGCGATGGCTATACAGAGCTGCCCTCCTTTCATAGCAAAGTAGAACGCGACTAAAATGTGGATCAAACTGAACCATAGGTCAGGTCATGGCAGACCTGACTAATTCCCTCTCATTCGGCCCCGCTTCACAGCAGAGGCATCAGACAAGGTTCTACAGACTGTTGACATCTAGTGGGAAGCTGTAAGAAAGTGCAAACTCATCATATCGTCGCTCTTGATTTCATGGGATCTTGGTTGAAAATCGACCAGCCTCAGAAATTTCCACTTCCTGTTTGGATTTTTCTCAGGTTTTGCCTGCCATATGAGTTCTGTTATACTCACAGACATAATTCAAACAGTTTTAGAAACTTCAGAGGGTTTTCATCCAATACTACTAATAATATGACATATATATAGCAACTATGACTGAGGAGCAGGTCCGTTTACTCTGGGCACCTCTGTGCCCCTTTCATCCAAGCTACTCAATACTGCCCCTGCAGCCACAAGAAGTTAACATATGTTTCCACATGCCCGAATAAAGCCAGCTCTGTATTGATTAAAATAGAATCGAGAGAGAATACGGAAGAAACCAGTCAAGAAGACATGAAAACAACCAACAAACGAGAGAGAGAGAGAGAGAGAGAGAGAGAGAGAAATGGCAGTGCAATGAATTAACAGCTAACAGTCTGGTTTCCCTGTTTCTGAGTATGATTAATCTCCCGACCACACACACTCACAAACACACAGCTGCATAGATGGAGTAATAATGAGATATTATAAATAAAACCCAGGAGGGCCGTTAACTGTAACAGCTTGCAGAACCAACATTACTATTTCAAATGCTTACAGTAGTGATCAGATTTGGTAGTGTCCTGATCCATAGGGTTGACTAAAACCTCTACGGTTTTATAACAGGGTTACTACTCCTGGAGAGAGCTATACATGGGTGTGCTATGGTCCTGTGGATCATATAGAATCGGGTATGTTACTTAGAGCAGGGCGGCTGGAACCAACCGACATAACTCTAAACAAGCTACAGACAGACATACACTACATCTCCAAAATAATCTAGTCGGTCTGCAATGATAAACACATAGCTTTAGCTAGATAGGTTACACCGCATGCACGTTGACAACATCAACAAAATAAATGTAAGTGGCAACCAATCAAAGCATTAAGTTCAACCACCACTAGCATGTTTTTCTCATAGGCTACCTTTTCCGGGTAGGCGAGTATCCCTTAACGGAGCCTTGACAACAACACCAGACCCGTTATAATAACATATAAGACAATGTACCTCCGGGGAATATGAGGGAAATTGTATGGAGCGTCCTAGCTGCTGCGTCGCATAAATATATCTATCCACTAAACACGCACGACAAAATACAGTCAGTTGACAATGAACCCATCTACAAAATAGCCAAAATGTTCATAATGGCACCAAACATTATTTCCGTGCGTCAGCGGTCGGTTCTCATGCCCTGTCTTCCACAGTTCCCTGCCCCGAGATGCCCCGCGAGTCACCACCAGCTCAAATGACGATGAAACAAACCGGTAACTTACGTGCTGAAGGGAGAGCACCGTGCAAGCTGCTGAAACTGTTAAAAATCCACAGCACTGACGTTAACGGGAATGTTAAAACCAGCCCGGGACTTCGCCGGTGCATCTTAGCGTTGATAAAAGACTGAAAACGGAATAAATTAAAGTGTCGGAGAAATATATCCGTTCAGTGCGAGACACGGCTTTCCTGCCGCTCGAGAGCTACAGACTGGCGATGAGAAGACTATGCGCGCGCGAATATCTCTATCTCTTCTTCCCACCCACCAACCCTCCCTCCCTCTCTATCTCTCTCTCTCTCTCTCTCTCTCTCTCTCTCTCTCTCTCTCTCTCTCTCTCTCTCTCTCTCTCTGTCTCTCTCTCTCCTCTCTCTCTCTGTCTCTCGCCTCTCTGTCTCGCTCGGTGCTCTCATCTCTTCTCTCTCTCTCTCTCTGTCTCCCTCCCTCTCTCTCTCTGTCTCCTCTCCGTCTCTCTATCTCTCCCTCTCTCACACACACCAATATTATAGACTACCAACACACATAGCTACTTGTGCCCGCGGTTCCCAACTTAACGACGTCACCACAGCAGCACTCGGTGATAGTAAGAGACGGTTCATTACAATATCAATACATTTTTTATGGTAGGCAGTACTCAGTGCAGTGTGGACTAGTGTAACTGATGGCTTCTCTGAAAGCAGCTTGGTTTCGTTCAGAGGTCGCTATCCAGTGCTGAATGCTACTGAAGTTGCTCTCAATTCAATTCAAAGGGCTTTATTGGCCTGGGAAACATATGTTTACATTGCCAAAGCAAGTGAAATGGATAATCAACTAAAGTGAAATAAACAATAAAAAATTAACAGTAAACATTAAACATTACATTATGTATATACCCGTGTTGTAACGATGTGCAAATAGTTAAACTACAAAAGGGAAAATAAATAAATAAAGGTTGTATTTACAGTGGTGTTTGTTCTTCACTGGTTGCCCTTTTCTTGTGGCAACAGGTCACAAATCTTGCTGCTGTGATGTCACACTGTGGTATTTCACCCAGTAGATACGGGAGTTTATCAAAATGTGATTTGTTTTCAAATTCTCTCTCTTTTCTAACACTCTTTCCCTTCCACCTCTTCTGCAGACCATATACCACGGGTATGACAAAACAGTTCTTTTTACTGCTCTAATTACATTGGTAACCAGTTTATAATAGCAATAAGACACCTCGGGGTTTGTGATATATGAGCAATATACCACGGCTAAGAGCTGTGTCCAGGCACTGCACATTGCGTTGTGCATAAGAATAGCCCTTAGCAGTGGTATATTGGCCATATAACACACCCCGAGGTGCCTTATTGCTTAATTATAGCCTACACATTGCAGATAGGCCTATCAGGCTAGCCCTGTGGTTCCAAACTGTGGGTGGGTGAGGGGTCGGCAGGGGATAACCTTTTAAAGGAATTCAGTCCAACTTACTCTTGAAAGTTGTAATAGTAGAATGCATAAAGTACAATTTCTAAATTGGGTCGTGCATCATCAGTTTTCCTGTTGTCATGTCAGTCGTTGCAGACCTTAGAGAGATATTTATAACAGATCAACTAGCCCGTGTCAGCTAACGTTGTTTAGCTAGGTTTTTGAGACCATAGATTTTGTTGTAATGTTTGAGTCTGTCACGCCCTGATTTTAGTTATATTTGGTTTCTTTATTATTTGGTTAGGTCAGGGTGTGACAAGGGTGGTTTGTTTAGTTTTTGTATTGTCTATGGGTTGTCTTGTCTAGGGTTTTTGTTATCTATGGGGATTTTGTATTGTCTAGGGGTAATTAGGTTGATGGTGGCCTGGATGGGTTCCCAATCAGAGACAGCTGTTTATCGTTGTCTCTGATTGGGGAGCCTATTTAGGTTCCCATTTTCCAAGTTGGTTTTGTGGGTAGTTGTGCTTGTTTAGTTGCCTGTGAGCACTACGTTGGCTTCACGGTTTGTTAAAGTGTTCTTTGTTTAATAAATAGAAGAATGGATTCTAATCACGCTGCGCCTTGGTCCACTCCTTTAAACGGCCGTGACAGAGTCACTCAAATTATCTTGAAAACAGCAACATGTTCTCTGCACCCCATGACAAAATGTGTAGAATAGCAGGAAATTAGCTTTAAAAATTCCAAAATAGTCTCCATCTCATAGCAAAATGTATAGAATTGCAGGAAATAAGCTTTAAACCTGCAAAATTTTCCCCAATGCTGGAAGGGGGTGGCCTGAGTGAAAATGTTCTGGAAATCCTTGGCTGGACTACTCCACACATTTAAAAAGGGGGGACATTTGTGGATGGGCTTGATGGTGCTTAGATGAATGATGATACTAAGGGCAATGGATTCTGGATGTAGAGAATGGACAGCACTCCAAAAGACACATTTTATGCAGCAGTCAAAAAGTGTGGGATAGAGAAGAGGTAGGCTGATCACTTAGTTGCATGTGAATTCCACGACATGATCTGGTATGGAGATATTAAAGTAAACTCAGTAGCCTATCAACACTGAACAATATTTTTACGTTTTTTCATTCATTCAAGCTGCTGTGAAGAACCTACAGTGGCAAGAAAAAGTATGTGAACCCTTTGGAAATAGCTGGATTTCTGCATAAATTGGTCATACAATTTAATCAATCTTCATTTAAGTCACAGCAATAGACAAACATGGTGTGCTTAAACTAATAATACAGAAATTATTGTATTTTTCTTGTCTATTGAATACACTGTGTAAACATTCACAGTGCAGGGTGGAGAAAGTATAACTGGTTGACCCTTTAGGTCTGCTGAGATCTATTTTGTTTGAGGCATGGTTCACATCAGGCAATGTTTCTTGTGAATAGCAAACTCAAATTTTGTGAGTGTTTTTTATAGGGCAAGGCTGCTCTAACCAACATCTCCTATCTTGTCTCATTGATTGGACTCCAGGTCAGCTGACTCCTGAATCCAATTAGCTTTAGGAGAAGTCAATAACCTAGGGGTTCACATACTTTTTCCAACCTACACAGTGAATATTTAAATGATGTATTCAATACAGACAAGAAAAATACAATAATTTCTGTATTATTAGTTTAAGCACACCATGTTTGTCTATTGCTGTGACTTAAATGAAGATTGATTAAATTTGATGACCAATTTATGCAGAAATCCAGGTAATTCCAAAGGGTTCATATACTTTTTCTTGCCACTGTAGCTGTAGGCCTATTGGCGTTGAGAGCTCTTAATGGCGCGTCCACATAGAATTTGCTTCCCAAACATAGGCTAGGCCTACAGCTATGGTTGGGTGGTGTTCGTGTTCCCATTTATTGCAGATATAAAATACAAAGGTCCAACCCATTTAATTTACAGTATAACATGTGCAGAGAGGTACGTTTCCGTAAGCATTTTCCTGGGAGAAGTTAAAAACCGCTCTCCTCTCACCTGTGCTAATTAATACTTCCTGGTCACCTGTGTTGGCCTCCCCTTCCTGTACCATGTGACCCATAACCCCACGTTAGAGTGCCCTTACTAGTGTACAAAACAAGCTAAAACATCCTTAGACAGACAACACATGGGCCGTGTTCCCATGCTCAGATGCTGCACGCATCATCAACTGTGCTGTTGGGCACCAGATTGATGTGGTTAGTTGATACGTAATATCCATCCAGGCGTTGTAAGATCTGGCATGCGTCGGAGTAATGCGCCCACAGCCCACACAACGCGTTAGAAAGCCAAAATGGCTCCTACAGTAGGTTATATTTGCAGCAGTTTCTCTCCTAAATGAGTGCAGAATTGATTTATGTTAATTAGTGACCTTCAGTGTCAATCGCTCTGTGGATTATTAGCATATTCTCAAAATAGCACTGGAAGTACTGAAGAATACCAATATCTGCACTGTGTTGTTCGCTAAGATATCCATATGTCTGCATTGTATTCTGTCACACGTTACATAATAATAATAATAATAATATCTAGTCCAACGTGTGACAGAATACAAACAGGCATATGGATATCTGAGACTTATTATTATATTATTATTATATTATATAGACTACCTTCTATCAGAATAGATCATTGTATGTTATAGCATCAGAATATACTATTATATACTGTTATACTGTCAGAATATATTATTATATACTGTCAGAATATTTAATTATATACTGTTATATGGTCAGAATATACTATTAGCCTACGTGCTATACTGTCAGACCTATACTGTTATATCTGTATATTGTCAGAATATTTTATTATATACTGTTTATACTGTCAGAATATACTGTTATATACTGTTATACTGTCAGAATATACTGTTATATACTGTCAGAGTATTTTTATTTATTACTGTTATATGGTCAGAATATACTATTAGCCTACGTGCTATAACTGTCAGAATATACTGGTAATATACTGTTACAACTGTCAGAGATATACTGTTATATACTGTCAGAATTATTTTATTATATAACTGTTATATGGTAGAATATACTATTAGCCTACGTGCAATACTGTCAGAATATACTTGGTATATACTGTTTACTGTCAGAATATACTGGTATATACTGTTATACTGTCAGAATATTATTATATATACTGTCAGAATATTAATTATATACTCGTTATATGGTCAGAATATACTATTAGCCTACGTGCTTATACTGTCAAGAATATTTTATTATATACTGTCAGACATATATTATTATTATACTGTCATAATATTTATTATATACTGTTATATGGTCAGAATATACTATTAGCCCACGTGTTAACTGTCAGAATATACTGTGTAGTCATAGCTGTTTGTGTCGATTGACTGAAATATGCTAAAGGTAAATAGGGTTGAGCTCACATCTGTAGAGGAAAACATTGTGGTACAGCCTACAATGTCCTGGGCTTCAAATAGGCGACTGACTCTAATCAGCTCCCATTAGTAAAAATAAATAATATTTAGTGTTTTAGATCAGTATGTAGTGAAATCCAGGGCTTGAACCAGTGACCTTGTGATTACAGGGCATGCACATGATCTCCTGCGCATAAATACCCAGACCTCTTATACAGCAATGCTACATCTGCTTTTGTTACCAGTGCTGCCATGGAATGAAAGAGAGTCTGTAGAATTCAGCACTGGCCCACTTCACCCATTGGCTGTCAGTTGCTACTTGCAAAGTTCTGTTAATAGGCTATTTCATTCCATGACAACACCTACTTCTGATTGGATGATTTAGCAGTTCTGACTCCTGTAGTTCCGATCCTCAAGCCGTCCAATCACATTAACTTTAATATCTATTCATTTGCGAGGCTTAATTCTGGATAAAGATCCAATATTGCCATGGCCTCACACCCATAACGTTCATTCACTCCACAAATTAACTAGCAGATCCCATCAAGCACCATCAGAATATTCTCTCTTATCTGATCCCAAGCTCTTTTCAACCTTAATAGAACATTATACCGTGGAGAATTTCAAAAGGTCTGTCATAACCAAAACGCAGGTGAAAGCTTACTATTAGCTAGTCAGAGAGAGAGGGAGAGAGAGAGAGGAAGAGAGAGAGAGAGAGAGGAGAGAGAGAGAGAGAGAGAGAGAGAGAGAGAGAGAGAGAGAGAGAGAGAGAGGAGAGAGAGAGAGAGAGAGAGAGAAGAGAGAGAGAGAGAGAAGAGAGAGAGAGAGGAGAGAGAGAGAGAGAGAGAGAGAGAGAGAGAGAGAGAGAGAGGAGGAGAGCATCACTTTAGAGTAAAAGATAAAGAAAGTTGCTGATGTCTAGGATTTACTGTATGAAAAAATGATTTCCGTTTTCAAAGACCTGTAGGGTCACAAGATGTTTCCTTTTCCCAGAAAAGAGAGAGAGTGAAGGAAGATTCTGGGTTTGGGGTCTCATACACAGTGCCCTCAGAAAGTACTCATACCCATTGACTTATTCCATGTTGTTGCCTGAAATAAAAATGGATGAAATAGATTTTTCTTTCTCACACATCTAAACACAATATCCCATAATGACAAATTAAAAACATGTTTTTAGCCATTTTTGCTAAGTTATTTTTAACAAAAATACAGAAATATCTCATTTACATAAGTTTTTACACCCCTGAGTCAATACCATTGGCGGCGATGACAGCTGCGTGTCTTTGTGGGTAAGGCTTAAGAGCTTTGCCCACCTGGATTGTACAATATTTGCACTTAAAAAATATATCTGTATTATTCAACCCTTGTCAAGTTGGTTGTTGACTATTGCGAGACAGCCATTATCCAGTCTTGCCATAGATTTTCAAGTCGATTTAAGTCAAAACCGTTACTAGGCCACTCAGGAACAATAAATGCAGTCTTGGTAAGCATCTCCAGTGTTTATTTAGCCTTGTGTTTTAGGTTAATGTCCTGCTGAAAGGTACATTTGTCTGAACTCCATTGTCCTTGCCGATCCAATCATACCTATAACATGGTGCAGCCACCAGTATGCTTGAAAATATGAAGAGTGTTATTCAGTGATACGTTGTGTTGGACTTGCCCCATACATTTTTATTTGTATTCAGGACATAAAGTAAAAAAAATTGCCACATTTTTTACAGTTTTACTTTAGTGCCTTATTGCAAACAGGATGCATGTTTTGGAATATTTTTATTTTGTTCAGACTTCACTTCACTCTGTCGTTTCGGTTAGTATTGTGGAGTACCTACAATGCCCTCAGTTTTCTCCTTTCACAGCCGTTAAACTCTGTAACTGTTTTAAAATCACCATTGGCCTCATGGTGAAATTCCTGAGCAGTTTCCTTCCTCTCCGGCAACTGAGTCAAGAAGGACGTCTGTATCTTTTTAGTAACTGGCTGTAATTAATAACTGTAATGAATAACTTGTGTAATTTATAACTTTACCATGCTCAAAGGGATACTCAATGTCTGTTTTTGTTTTTTTACCCATCTACGTGCTCTTCTTTGCAAGGCATTGGAAAACCTTCCTGGTCTTTGTGGTTGAAACTGTGTTTGAAATTCACTGCTCGACTGAGGGACCTTAAAGATAATTGTGGGGTACAGAGATGAAGTAGTCATTCAAAAATCATTTTAAACTCTTACTGCACACAGAGTGAGTCCATGCAACTTATTACGTGATTGTTTTTTTAATTTGACCCCTTTTTCATGATATCCTGGGGCGGCAGGTAGCCTAGTGGTTAGAGTGTTGGGTCAGTTACTGAAAGGTTGCTGGATCAAATCCCCGAGCTCACAAGGTAATAATCTGTCGTTCTGCCCCTGAACAAGTCAGTTAACCCACTTTTCCTGGTAGGCCGTCATTGTAAATAACAATTTGATCTTAACTGACTTTCCTAGTTAAATAAAGGTTAAAGTAAAATAAATATCCAATTGGTAGTGACAGTCTTGTCCCATCACTGCAACTCCCCTACGGACTCGGGAGAGGTGAAGGTCAAGAGCCACGTGTCCTCCGAAACTCGACCCTGCCAAGCCACACTGCTTCTTGACACACTGCTCGCTTAACCTGGAAGCCAGCTGCACCAACGTGCTGTAGGAAACACCATCCAGCTGGCGACAAATGAATGACTACTGGCCCACCACGAGCATAATGGGACAAGGAAAACCTGGCCGGCCAAACCTTCCCCTAACCCGGACGACGCTGGGCCAATTGTGCGGCGCCTCATGGGTCTCCAAGTCACGGACTGCTGTGACACAGCCTGGGATTGAACCCGGCTCTGTAGTGATGCCTCAACCACTGCAATGCAGTACCTTAGACTGCTGTGCCACTCAGGAGGCTTTATGTGACTTGTTAAGCAAACGTTTTCTCCTGGACTTATTTAGGCTTGCCATAACAAAGGGGTTGAATACTTATTGACTCAAGACATTTCTGCTTTCCATTTTTTATTAATTTGTAAAAATGTCTAAAAACATAATTCTACTTTGACATTATGGGATATTGTGTGTAGGCCAGTGACACAAAATCTACATTTAATCCATTTTAAATTCAGGCTGTAACAGAATAAAATGTGTTGTTGTGTTACATTTAATGACAGCACTGTGTTATTGACAGCACTGCTTCTTTTAAAACAACACCTTAAACAAAAATATTAGTAACCGTGTTTACAGTACATTCGGTCAGGGAGTAATTTGCTTCTGAAGCGTTTCATGAGCTCAGTTAACTAAATTAGTCTAAAGGATGGATAAAGAGGGGAGAAGAGAGAGAGAGAGAGAGAGAGAGAGAGAAGGAGAGAGTGTGAGGAGAAAGAAAGAGAGAGAGAGAGAGTGTGAGTGTGTGAATGTACCGGTAAAAAAAAAAACAGGATTCTGTCAAGGATGCTGATAAAGTGATACTCCCCCTCTCTTCCTCCCTACGATTGGTTGACAATGATTCAGATTCTCTAACGCTCCTCGTCTGCCCTCATTAACCCCCAAGTACTGCATCAATATAGGTGGAAGCAATATTTGGCTAATATTTTTATTTATTTATTTTTTATTTAACCTTTATTTAACCAGGTAGGCCAGTTGAGAACAAGATCTCATTTACAAGATAAAGCAAAGCAATGCGACAAAAACAACAACACAGAGTTACACATCGGATAAACAAACGTACAGTCAATAACACAATAGAAAATCTGTATACAGTGTGTGCAAATGAAGTAAGGAGATAAGGCAATAAATAGGCCATAGTGGCGATGTAATCACAATTAAGAATTAACACTGGAGTGATATATGTGCAGATGAGGATGTGCAAGTAGAAATACTGGGGTGCAAAAGAGCAGAAAAACAAAAACAAATATGGGGATGAGGTAGGTAGTTGGATGGGCTATTTACAGATGGGCTTTGTACAGCTGCAGTGATCGGTAAGCTGCTCTGACAGCCGATGCTTGAAGTTAGTGAGGGAGATATAAGTCTCCAACTTTAGTGATTTTTCAATTCGCTCCAGTCATTGGCAGCAGAGAACTGTAAGGAAAGGCGGCCGAAGGAGGAATTGGCTTTGGGGGTGACCAGTGAAATATACCTGCTGGAGCGCGTGCTACGGGTGGGTGCTGCTATGGTGACCAGTGAGCTGAAATAAGCCGGGGCTTTACCAAGCAAAGACTTATAGATGACCTGGAGCCAGTGGGTTTGGTGACGAATATGTAGCGAGGGACAGCCAACGAGAGCATACAGGTCGCAGTGGTGGGTAGTATATGGGGCTTTGGAGACAAAACGGATGGTACTGTGATAGACTGCATCCAATTTGCTGAGTAGAGTGTTGGAGGCTATTTTGTAAATGACATCGCCGAAGTCGAGGAATGGCAGGATAGTCAGTTTTACGAGGGTATGTTTGGCAGCATAAGTGAAGGATGCTTTGTTGCAAAATAGGAAATCGATTCTAGATTTG
Organism: Salvelinus sp. IW2-2015; assembly: GCF_002910315.2. NCBI lineage: Eukaryota > Metazoa > Chordata > Actinopteri > Salmoniformes > Salmonidae > Salvelinus > Salvelinus sp. IW2-2015. The sequence goes on along the minus strand of NW_019957624.1, from coordinate 359,805 downwards.
ATTTTGGATTGGAGATGCTTAATGTGAGTCTGGAAGGAGAGTTTACAGTCTAACCAGACACCTAGGTATTTGTAGTTGTCCACATATTCTAAGTCAGAACCGTCCAGAGTAGTGATGCTGGACGGGCGGGCAGGTGTGGGCAGCGATCGGTTTAAGAGCATGCATTTAGTTTTACTTGCATTTAAGAGCAGTTGGAGGCCACGGAAGGAGAGTTGTATGGCATTGACGCTCGTCTGGAGGTTAGTTAACACGTTGTCCAAAGAAGGGCCAGAAGTATACAGAATGGTGTCGTCTGCGTAGAGGTGGATCAGAGACTCACCAGCAGCGAGAGGGACATCATTGATGTATACAGAGAAAAGAGATGGCCCGAGGATTGAACCCTGTGGCACCCCCATAGAGACTGCTTTAACCCCAGATCTGGTCCAAACAGAACTCTGAATTCATCACAACATTACAGCATGGTGCTGCCCTCACATAGGGAAGAGCAGGAGACCACTGAACGTGCTGTGGCTATTTGTATCATCATAGATCCCCCCCTGTTTGTCAGGAGACACATTTAGCCCACATCCCTCTCCTCCAGCTCTACAGTCATTAGATAGAAACATATAATAACCATCCTCCTGGTCAACAGTAAACATCAGCATCTTGTCATTGTGGTAAAGGGAAAAAAAACAAAGACTTGGGAARCGTGTGCCTCAAAGCAGTAAACTCCTCCCCCTGGTGCTGTGAAGATACCTGCATCAGAGGAGAAGCAGGAAGAGATCAGCACTGTCTGTCACTCAGAGACACTATTCATGATGCTGGACTGTAGATAGATTCAGTGTGTGTTGCTTAGTGGGGTTATTACCTGTAGTTGGCTTGTAGGCCTTGCTGATGTAAGTGATGACTCTACTGTACATCAATGTGGTGTCAGTATTGAAGGATCCTACAGGTCCTGAATCAGTCAAACCAGCAGAGAAAGCCACCTTTGGTCTGTCTGTGAACACAGGGCATGTACCGAAAACTAAGCCTTTAATATTTTCTGTGAAGCCCACATTATTAAAATACATCTTCATACTGAGTATAACATCTCATTTGTCCTCTACAAAATGATAATGACCTCACAATCAAATCACACAATGGAAGGTGTTTTAGTGAAGTTCACCTTTACTGGTTCTGCAGTCTGGCCTCCATGTTCTTCAGTTCAGTCTTGGTGACAGTCAGCTCCACTCTCTGTTCCACCACCATGTCTCTCAGCTCCGTCCAGATGTCAGGGGTGGTGGTGGTCTGGCCGGTCGTCTGTTTGTGGGTCGTCTCTGTAGCTTCAGTCCCCCTTCACTGTGATGTCATTCTCTCTGACCCCTCCACTCTCTCCCTGAGCCCATGCCCCAGACAGACAGAACAACAACACTAGCAGAGTTACAGCACCCCTCATTCTGAAATGGAACCTCTTCAGAAATGACGTAGTCTATGAGGCACAGTCCCCTTCTTTATATACCCTCACAATGTAGCCAGCCAATGGATGAGAATTAAACATATGTTTCTGACGTAAGTTTTAAAACTGAAGCAAGATATTCTGATAAAGGGAGAAACTGGGTGTTCTGACCCAATATAAGGTCATTTGAATCAAATGTTGCAAAAATGCCTTTGGAGAGGTGCATTTTGATATTCCTATGCATTTAACTGTAAACTTGTCAAAAAACAAAATTGTATCCCTAAAAGAATATTCACTAACATTATTGAGATGTGTCTGTGGGGCGTGCCATGTGGAACAGTTGTACCTATGTGGCTATCAGGTATGAAGGGAAGACCCAGATGCAGACCACGTCGAATAAACAATAGTTTAATAATCCAACAGGGGCAGACAGTAGACGGGTCAGAGTAAAGCAGAGGTCAGTAAACCAGAGGTGGGGCAACAGTACCGGACGGCAGGCAGGCTCAGGGTCAGGAGCAGGCAGAGTCGTCAGGCAGGCGGGCTCGGAGTCAGAACAGGCAAGGGTCAAAACCAAGAGGACGAGAAAAGAGAGACTGTAAAAAGCAGGAGCTGAGACACAAAACGCTGTTTGACTTGAACAAACAAGGTGAACTGGTAACAGACAAACAGAGAACACAGGTATAAATACACAGGGGATAATGGGGAAGATGGGTGACACCTGGAGGATGGGTGGAGACAATCACAAAGACAGGTGAAACAGATCAGGGTGTGACAATACCCCCCCCCCCAGGGGCGCCACCTGGTGTCCTACCTGGGCGCATACCTGGTTGGCCCGGGGTGTTGGCGCTGAAAATCCCCGATGAAGCCTGGGTCCAGGATGTCCCTGGCGGGGACCCAGCACCTCTCCTCCAGGCCATAACCCTCCCAGTCAACCAGGTACTGGAACCCCTGCCCCGAGGTTGAACCTTCAGGAGACGCCTCACCGTGTAAGCCGGTTGGCTGTCGATGAGACGGGGGAAAGGGGTGGGCCTGGAAACGGGAGACAAAGGGCTGTGAGACATGGGTTTGACTTTGGACACATGAAAGGTGGGATGTATACGAAGGGTACGGGCAACAGAAGACGAACAGCAGAGGGGCCAATGATCTTGGAGATGGGGAACGGGCCGATAAACCGGGGGGAGAGTTTGGAAGGATAGCCATACCTTCCGCCCGAGACGATACCGGGGAGCCGGGGTCCAATGGTGATCCGCTTGTTGTTGATACCTGGAGGTGGTCTTGAGGAGGGCCGACCAGGCTCTCCTCCAGGTACGACGACAGTAGCGGACAAACATCTGGGCAGAAGGTATGCAACCTCCTCTTCCTGCTCAGGGAAGAGCGGGGACTGAAACCCCAGGGAACACTCAAATGGTGAAAGGCCCGTGGCAGAGCAGGGAAGGGTGTTGCGGGTGTATTCCACCTACACCAGCTGCTGACTCCGGGTGGTGTGGTTAGCGGAGACCAGGTAGCGCAGGGTAGTCTCGAGGTCTTGGTTGGCTTGCGCTGACTGGCTGTTAGACTGGGGGTAGACCCAGAGGACAGGCTGGCCGACAACCCATTGAGGGTGCAGAACGCCTTTCAGAACTGGGACGAGAACTAAGGGCCGCTGTCGGAGACCATGTCCACGGGCAGTCCATYGATCCGGAAGACGTGTTGCACCATGAGCTGGGCCGTCTCCTTGGCAGAGGGTAACTTAAGGAGAGGAATGAAGTGGGCAGCCTTGGAAAAGCGATCCACCACGGTCAGGATGGCGGTGTTGCTATCAGACGAGGGAAGACCCGTGACAAAGTCCAGGGTGATGTGAGACCAGGGGTGATGAGGGACGGGCAGAGGTTGGAGGAGGCCAGCCGGAGCATGTCGAGGGGTCTTGTTCCGTGCACAGACCGTGCAGAAGGCGACAAAGACGGCGACGTCCGGAACCTTGGTAGGCCACCAAAAGCGTTGTCGCACGAAGGCCAGGGTCCGCCGGGAGCCTGGGTGGCAGGCAAGCCTGGAGGAATGGGCCCACTCCAGGACCGCGGAGTGGACAGCGTCAGGCCCGATCATCCGGTTATCTGGGCCCCCCCCAGGGTTTGGCTGGGACCACTGCGCCTCCCGGACCTGTTTCCCAATACCCCAGCTGAGTGCCGTCGCCAGGCACGAGGTGGGAAGGATGGACTCGGGCTCCGGGGTGGTAGCGGTGGGGTTATAGCAGCGAGACAGTGCATCCGGCTTGACGTTCTTGGACCCCGGCCGATAGGAGAGGGAAAAGTTGAACAGTGTAAACAACAGGGCCCATCTCGCCTGCCTGGAGTTGAGGCTCTTTGTGATGTGGAGACACTCCAGGTTTTTGTGGTCAGTCCAGACAATGAACGGATGTTCCACCCCTTCGAGTCAGTGCCTCCATTCCTCCAATGCCATCTTCACCGCGAGAAGCTCCCGATTCCCCACATTGTAATTCCTCTCCGTGGCGGTGGGAGAAGGCTGCACAGGGATGCAGCTTAAGGTCCATGGCAGAACGTTGGGACAGAACACCCCCCACTCCAACATCCTCCACCATGAACTGACGGGAAGGGTACGGAATTACCGGTGAACCGGTGATTAAGGTCCCGGAACGCCTGATCCGCAGCCGTGGACCACGTGAACAGAACCGTGGTAGAGGTGAGGACAGACAGGGGGAGGCCAGGGTGCTGTAACCCCAGATAAAGTGGCGATAAAAGGTGGTGAACTCCAGGAAGTGTTGCAGCTGCACCCTGGACGTAGGCGGAGGCAAATCCACCACCGCTTTCACCTTCTCGGGATCCATCTTGACGCTCCCAGCAGAGATTATGTAGCACAGAAAGGGAATAGTAGCGTGATGGGACTCGCCCTTTCTGCCTTAACTAACAACTGGTTCCCCAGAAGGCACTGGAGAACCTGCCGGACATGGAGCACGTGTTCTTGGGGGGAGTGGGAGAAGACGAGAATGTCATCAACGTAGACAAAGACAAACCAGTTCAGCATGTCACGGAGAACATCATTCACCAGAGCCTGGAACACGGCAGGGGCGTTGGTGAGGCCAAAGGGCATGACCAGATATTCGTAATGGCCGCTGGCTGTGTTGAAGGCGGTCTTCCACTCGTCCCCCTCTCGTATCCGCACCAGGTGGTAGGCGTTATGTAGATCCAGCTTGGAGAACACAGTGGCCCCCTGGAGCAACCCCTAAGGTCGACGAAATGAGTGGTAGCGGATAACGGTTATTTACAGTGATGTCATTGAGTCCCCGTAGTCAATGCACGGGCACATGGTCTTGTCCTTCTTCTCCACGAAGAAGAACCCTGCGCCAGCGGGAAAGGAATAAGGACGGATAAATCCAGTAGCTAGGGAGTCCCCAATGTAGTCCTCCATAGCCTTGGTTTCAGGTCCAGACAGAGAGTATAGATGCCCCTGGGGCGGCGGGGTGATATGGAGAAGGTAAATCCCGCAGTCATAGGGGCGGTGCGACAGAGGGGAAGAGGCCTGGGACTTGCTGAACACCTCCGGGAGATTCTGATACTGTGGGAATGGCGGAGAGATCCAGAACCCGTGGCCATCACAAAGCCCTGACCTCAATCCCATAGAAAATTTGTGGGCAGAACTGAAAAAGCGTGTGTGAGCAAGAAGGCCTACAAACCTGACTCAGTTCAGTTTACACCAGCTTGTCAGGACGAATGGGCCAAAATTCACCCAACTTATTGTAGGAAGGCTTTTGGAAGGCTACGTGAAATGTTTGACCCAAGTTAAACTATTTAAAGGCAATGCTACCAAATACTAATTGAGTGTATGTAAACTTCTGACCCACAGGGAATGTGATGAAATAAATAAAAGCTGAAATAAATCATTCTCTCTACTATCATTCTGACATTTCACATTCTTAAAATAAAGTGGGTGATCCTAACTGACTTAAGACAGGGAATTTTTATTCAGATTAAATGTCAGGAATTGTGAAAAATGAGTTTAAATGTATTTGGCTAAGGTGTATGTAAACTTCCGACTTCAACTGTAGGTTGATGGGAGTGATGTTATGGGTGACCCGACCTATAGAACACCCTTCCATGCTCTGACATCCACGGAAATGGAGACGGGCTGAGTGGAGATGTTCAGCTCGGAAGCCAGTGTGGCGTCCAATCAGCTCTCATCGGCCCCAGAGTCAATGAGGACCCGGAGATATTTGGACTGGCAACGTTTGGACCCCCTCATCAGCCACGAAGCAATTCCTCGTACCTACCAATGTAGGCTCCTTGAGAGGAGATGGCATTGCCAGCTCTCTCTCCTACTCTTCTCCCCTCTTCTCTACTACCTTCTCCCCTCTCTACTACTCTTTCTCCCCTCTCTCTACTACTCTTCTCCGCTCTCTCTACTACTCTTCTCCCCTCTTCTCTCCTACTCTTCTCCCTCTCTTACTACTCTTCTCCCCTCTCTCTACTACTCTTCTCCGCCTCTCCTCTACTACTCTCTCTCCGCTCTCTCCTCCTACTCTGTCCCTCTCTCTCCTACTCTTGTCCCCATCTCTCTATCTATCTTCTCCCCTCTCTCTAGTTACTCTTTCTCTTTCTCTTCTCCCCTCTCTCTCTCCTCTCTCCTCTCTCTCCTATCTTTCCCCTCTCTCTACTACTCTTCTCCCCTTCTCTACTATCTTCTCCCCTCTCTCTACTACTCTTCTCCCCTCTTCCTACTACTCTTCTCCCCTCTCTCTACACTCTTCTCCCCTCTCTCTACTACTCTTCTCCCTCTCTCTACTACTCTTTCCCTCTCTCTACTACTCTTCTCCCTCTCTCTACTACTTCTTCCTCTCTCTCTACTCTCTCCCTCTTCTCCTATCTTCTCTCCCTCTCTCTCCTACTCTTCTCCCCTCTCTCTCTTACTCTTCTCCTCTTCTCCTACTCTTCTCCC
>NW_019957624.1:346910-352757 GCF_002910315.2 Salvelinus sp. IW2-2015 | reverse complement strand
AAAAGAAGTGATATTTCTGGTGCTATGCAGATGCCAGGGATAAGAGAAGTCATCTGGCCTCAGTCTTCTTCCTAAGCCCCCTGATCACCCCGCCCTTCAAACACTACACTCTAATGCCTTCATTTAATGAGAAAAACCTGCTTCAGGAAACTATACCCAGTGTTCTTGTCTTCTTTCTTCTTTCTTTCTTTCTTTCTTTCTTTCTTTCTTTCTTTTCTTTCTTCTTCTTTCTTTCTTTCTTCTTTCTTTCTTTCTTTCTTTCTTTCTTTTTTTCTTCTCTTTCCTTCTTTCTTTCTTTTCTTTCTTTCTTTATCGAGAGAGAAGAGAAGGAGAGAGAGAGAGAGAGAGAGAGAGAGAGAGAGAGAGAGAGAGAGAGAGAGCAACCAGAACACACTGGATTCTCCAATTACATTGAATGAACTACCAGACAAAATACAAACCCTCCAACCCAAAAAGGCCTGTGGTGTTGATGGTATCCTCAATGAAATGATAAAATATACAGACCACAAATTCCAGTTAAATGCTTAATACTTAAACTCTTTAACATCATTCTCAGCTCTGGCATCTTCCCCAATATTTGGAACCAAGAACTGATCACCCCAATCCACAAAAGTGGAGACAAATTTGACCCCAATAACTACCGTGGGATATGCGTCAACAGCAACCTTGGGAAAATCCTCTGCATTATCATTAACAGCAGACTCGTACATTTCCAGAGTGAAAACAATGTACTGAGCAAATGTCAAAATGTATTTTTACCAAATTACCGTACCACAGACCACAAATTAACCCTGCACACCCTAATAGACAAACAAATAAACCAAAACAAAGGCAAAGTCTTCTCATGCTTGGTTGATTTCAAGAAAGCTTTTGACTCAATTTGGCATGAGGGTCTGCTATACAAAGTGATGGAAAGTGGTGTTGGGGAAAAAACATACAACAATTTAAAATCCATGTACACAAACAACAAGTGTGCGGTTAAAATTGACAAAAAAACAACAACATTTCTTTCCACAGGGCCGTGGGGTGAGACAGGGATGTAGCTTGAGCCCCACCCTCTTCGGTGTATATATCAACTAATTGGCGAGGGCACTAGAACAGTCTGCAGCACCAGGCCTCACCCTATTAGAATCTGAAGTCAAATGTCTACTGTTTGTTGATAATCTGGGCCTTTTGTCCTCAACCAAGGAGGGCCTATAGCAGCACCTCGATCTTCTGCACAGATTCTGTCAGACCTAGGCCCTGACAGTAAATCTCAGTAAGACAAAAATAATGGTGTTCCAAAAAAGGTCCAGTTGCCAGGACCACAAATACAAATTCCATCTAGACACCGTTGCCCTAGAGCACACAAAAAACGATATGTACCTCGACCAAAACATCAGCACCACAGGTAACTTCCACAAAGCTTTGTATGTGCTGAGAGACAAGCCAAGAAGGGTCTTCTATGCCATCAAAAGGAACATAAAATGTAACATACCAATTAGGATCTGGTTAAAAATACTTCAATCAGTTATAGAACCCATTGCCCTTTATGGCTGTGAGGTTTGGGGTCCACTCACCAACCAAGAATTCACAAAATAGGACAAACACCAAAATGAGCCTCTGCATGCAGAATTCTGCAAGAACGTCCTCCGTGTACAACGTAAAACACCAAATAATTCATGCAGAGCAGAATTAGGCCGATACCCTCTAATTATCCAAATGCAAAAAAGAGACGTTAAATTCTACAACCACCTAAAAAGAAACAATTCACAAACCTTCCATAACAAAGCCATCAACTACAGAGAGATGAACCTGGAGAAGAGTCCCATAAGCAAGCTTGTCCTGGCGCTCTGTTCACAAACACAAACAGACCCCACAGAGCCCCAGGACAGCAACACAATTAGACCCAACCAAATCATGAGAAAACAAAAATATAATTACTTGACACAATGGAAAGTATTAACAAAAAAACTGAGCAAACTAGAATGCTATTTGTCCCAAAACAGAGAGTACACAGTGGCTGACCCAAACTTAATGAAAGCTTTCACTATGTACAGACTCAGTGAGCATAAGTTTGCTATTGAGAAAGGTCACCGTAGGCAGACCTGGCTCTCAAGAGAAGACAGGCTATGTGCACACTGCCCACAACATGAGGTGGAAACTGAGCTGCACATCCTAACCTCCTGCTAAATTGAATATTAATGTTTATTTATTTTCCTTTTTGTACTATAACTATTTGCATAACGTTACAACACTGTAAATAGACATAATATGACATTTGAAATGTCTCTATTCCTTTGGAACCTTTGTGAGTGTAATGTTTACTGTTCATTATTTATTGTTTATTTCACTTTTGTTTATTATCTACTTCACTTGTTTTGGCAATGTAAACATATGTTTCCCATGCCAATAAAGCCCATGAATTGAATTGAGAGAGCAAGAGGGTTTGGGGAGAGGGAGAGAGAGATCTCTCTACACACCCTACACTTGGCATAAGTCATGAACCAATCCCACTCTGATAATAACAACGCACACAAGCAGAACTGGACGTGCGCGCACGAACACACGCCGCATGCAATCGCTCGCTCTCTCCCTTCTTTGTTTTTTCTCTTTCCTGTCTCTTTTTCCATTATTTCTTCATACCCAGGCTGGTATTAGTGTTATGTTAGCGGTGTGTGGGTGGGATTGGCTGGAGTAAGTCTGGCTCCTATATTTACTGGGTGAAACCTGATTATAGTGATTTGTAAGGATATGCTGTGGAACAGTTTAGCAACTGTTTTAAGATGTCTGGTCAGTAAGTACATGGAATCAAAACAAACTATTTCACTTTTCATTTTCTTTCTGTAAGTCATTTACATAGGCCCGCTGCACTGATGTATAATAGTAATGATATATTTTTTTGTACAACACGCTTTCAAGTGAAAATCGTAATCGCTAGGTGTTAAACAGACAATCATAAAAGGAGTTCAGACAGGGTAAATATACAGCACTGTAGGGACACACACAAGGACACACAGTACACAGGGAGAAAGATGAAATAAATCAAGAGTAGATGTATTTTCATTCTAAATGTTGATTAATGTGCTCCTTCCATGTCAACTAAGTACAGTATTACGCATAGACACCCAAAACACTATGAAGACAATAGAGTAATTGTCAAATGGCAACAAACCTATCAATCACAATCCATGTTGTGTCTCTCTCAGCCTCTCTCTCTCTCTCTCTCAGAAGAAGACATTGACATGCATGCACATTCTTAAAGGGATAGTAGCGTTAGCGCAATGACTGGAAGTCTATTGGTATCCGCTAGCATCCCATTTAGTCTCTAACTTTCCTTATTCCTCCCCTTTCTTTCTTTTGTCCCCAAGAACATTGACATGTACATTGTTAAGTGCTGGGTCCACTCAGAATACTCAGACCACTCTCCATGAGGGGGATTTCAGGGGGTTCTATTTCCTGTCCTCTCCTCACCTAGTGTGTGTGTGTGTGTGTGTGTGTGTGTGTGTGTGTGTGTGTGTGTGTGTGTGTGTGTGTGTGTGTGTGTGTGTGTGTGTGTGTGTGTGTGTGTGTGTGTGTGTGTGTGTGTGTGTGTGTGTGTGTGTGTGTTGTGTGTGAGCATTAATTTGGTCAACAGAAATAGTGAATAAAATATTCGTCAAACACCTATTTTTCCAATGGCAATTGACGAGACTATAACTGACTAAAAAGACTCAGAAAGAATATAACTTAACAAATATAATATTTTATTGCAGCTGACTAAAACGAGACGACACGAAATTATCTCTGTGACTAAAATCGGACTACTAAGTGGACTGGACAAGAATCTTGGAGAGATTGAGAGATTTTCAGTGATAAGCACCATTAATAATTGGCAGTACAGATGTGCAGCGCAGTTCTGTTCAGCAGTGGGAAGGAAGAGCCACACCTGGCACACACAGCCTAGCCTACATCAGCTGGTGAGCTGCGGGAGAGCAAGCAAGCGATGAGTGTGGGCAGCCCGGCAGACAGGCTCCGTTTCGCCTCCAGTTATACACATTTTGCAGGCTACTCTTGCTTCTTGGTTATTAAAATAGCAGCATTTTGTTAAATAGTAAAACAACAACCTAGCTATGTTTTTCTCTCCCTTGAGTATAGAAACTTTTTGAATTTTTTATTCTCGCTCGACCCTTGCACTTAATTTCATAGCCAGGACCTGTAGCCAAAGTACTAACCAAGTATCCCTCTTTTCCTCAGAGAAAACTGCTTGTTTTTAGCCATAACCATTCAAAAGGTATGACCCATAGTACAAGCACTACGTTTCTTTCTTTCTTTGGTGCATTGGAGGCAGCATTTTACACTCATAAAACATATCGCAGGCCGTTTTAAAACTAGGCTACTTGTGGACAGGACTATTAACCATTTGTTTAGGCTACACCTTGTTCAGTCATGCCACCTCATTAGCTAGCTATAGCTAACAGTCTAGGGGGCGTTCAGTAGGATGCAATGTTTTGGAACGTTCAGATAGAAATATGCTATGTAGAACAAACATGCCAATCTGACACGTTGAATAAGGAATAACGTCGGCTCTATTCACAATATTTCTATCTGCAATGTTTGAGAACGTTTTGCAACTGAATGTGGCCCTGGAAACATTAACAGTAGCCTTGGCAACCATTTGGTTGCACAGAAAGAGAGGAAAATTAATAGCAAACAATTTATTGACAAAATCCCTCTTGCCTCTACACTATATCTGACTGGGTAAATAACTTTATTTTGGACCCAGTGACTCAGAATAGAGTACTGGGACTTCAACCATATGGACTCGCGATTCGACTCATGACTCAACCATTGGTGAATGCAGTGACTGTGTAATGTTGATAACAATAGTAATGTAGGCCGAGAGGAGGTGCYACCCATATTACTTTGCCAATATTTTGCAGTACCATCTGGTGATTGTGCTACCCCCCCCCCTCTCTCTCTCTCTCTCTCTGCTTGTGTGAGTCTATTTGTCTTCTATGTAATGTACAGTATCTATGTAGGCTGAATAAGGAGTTTACATGGCCAGATAATAGTTCTATATTATTGTATATGTTTGTCATATTTCTGCTGTTGGGAAGAGAATAGGATGTTATGCTGAAACACATGTTGGTAGGACAAAGCTATGTATGTTTGTGCACATGAGAGTCAGGGATTTATGTTTACTATAGGTTAAAACGGTACAATATACAGAAATCGCTCGGCAATTTCTTGGTTGCTAAAATTCGAATAGTTCGCCTAATTTCAGTTTATGTGACAAAACAAGCAAATATAGTCTAGAGAATCATTGTACCATTTAAATCTCTGTGAAATATGTTTTCTAAACTAAATATATAGTATTTCCAGCTGTTTGAAACTGGGGCACAAAACCACAAGTTGAAGATGCAAAAAACTAAACTTCAGAACGGGAAGCATAGAAATAACACACATAGAACAGATCTACCGCTTCTTAGACTTGCTTTCAATGAGAATGACAGATCTATGTCACATTTCTCATTGAATTTGGTTTGGTCACCCAAAAAGTTACATATTGCAGCTGTAATGAGGCAATACAAATGTGATTTGAATAAAATGTGATAAAAATTCAAGGCCATTTAGTTGACTAAAATGGCCCATCACTTTCATCATTTTGACAATAACGAGACTAAATCATTATTCAAACGTCTAAAATGTGACTAAGACTTAATTATATTTCAGTCAAAATGACTAAGACTAGACTAAATCTTTAAAAAAAGAGTGCCAAAATGAACACGGGCGTGTGTTTGGATGTGTCAGATGAGGTAAATAAGAACAGGCACTCCCATCCATCGCTGTCTCCATCCATCTCTACAGATGACAGGCAAAGCGCTG
>NW_019957624.1:302072-344167 GCF_002910315.2 Salvelinus sp. IW2-2015 | reverse complement strand
ATGCATAGTCACTTTAACTCTACCTACATGTACATATTACCTCAATTACCTCGACTAACCGGTGACCCCATACATTGACTCCGGTACCCCATGTATATAGCCTTGCTATTGTTATTTTACTGCTGCTCTTTAATTATTTGTTACTTTTAATTTTTTCTTTTTTTCTTCTTTAAACTGCGTTGTTGGTTAATAAGTAAGCATTTCACTGTTGTATTCGGCGCATGTGACAAATAAAATTAGATTTGATTATGAATAGGGGTTTTGGGGGCTGGGGGGGGGTTGAGACCTTAATCACCGTATTCACTGTTGCTGTGTTTAGCTCCTTAGGCACAGATATAGGATTCATTCTCTGGACTAGATAGACCTAAAACCGAAAAAATCATATCCTGTATTTCCTAAAACTATCTTGATTCTATTCTTGCCCACCGATAGATGGCGCCATCACAGAGTCTACAGACCTTTTTCCACCAGAGCAGGGCGTCTTGCTGAAAAATGGTCCTGGCTGTCAGACCCAGAGCTGTTGTTGACTATTTACAAATCTGATCAGGAGCTCATGCTGGTACTGTTACTTGACTCAGTGAGTATTTTATGAACTTGCACCTAAAAAACAAGACATGATTATTCTACCGAAGTCGTGTTGACAGTAAAACGTTTTTAATGTGTGTGGGCGTAGGCTTGTGGATCAGTTGTCGGCGATGTTCTTGTTGTGGCGCTTTTACTTGTCATAATCGTTTGCGCGTGAAAGCATTTTTTATTTTTGTATTTATTCTAATAAATGTACAATGCAATGACAAAAAAACATAGGACATCACTACACGCATATTTCCTCTAAAGAAACATAAAATAACCAAAGTAAAAAATATATATAAAAAAGAAAATCACTAATGTTATACGTAAATTGAGTTCCAAAAGTAAAATTAATAGAATAAGGTCAGGGGTTACAATTGTATGAACCTATGGAGAGCAGTGAGAATAGCTAACGACCAACCTCGGCATCTCTGTTCTTGCTGACGCCCGATTGCAGCTTGCCGCTGATATTTCAGCTATATTCTTGATAAAACTAAGAGGCACATTGATAACCAGAGCCTACAATAACCAGCTTATCTCAAAGTTCAGGTTGCGAGCTGTCAACAATGTAGCAGACAGACACGTTGTGGTGTGTGTTTGTTGATGATTCTACTCCCTGCATAGGCCGGTAGGGCGATATTGAGCCATATTACCGTCCAAACGTATTATATGCAGCCGTCCATACACAACATCTGGGATTAGCATTTAGCATGGTGGTGTAAAATGGTGTTTCAGAAATAAAGTATGCATTTTTTTTTTTAAATGCCTCGCCATTAAACAACGTTAAGGAGGAAGTCGAAGCCTATGCATCCTGAGTAGAGAATGTTTTAGGTACGAACCGGTCCACGAGGGATCGAATGTATTGCTGGTTGCACACCATGCATTTGGACGGTAAAATCACGCCTCAATATTTCCATCTGCCGGTCTTTGGGCTACCTGTATAGCTTCATCGCGCAACTTTCCATTTATATGAACATTTATATTAAAGATTTTGACCATCTGTAACATTTAAAGTACATTAAAAAATATATATAAATGTTCATTTAAATGGATAGTTGTGGGACGAAGCTACTTCCTGCAGTATTCCTTCTGTATATGGAGACCTGTTGACACTACCTGTCATTAGCCATATCACCTCTAAACATCGACTCTGGTGTCACGGTATTTCTGTTACCCTCAAGAAACCCATCAGAACCACTCATCTAACTGGGGTGTATTCATTATGCTGATTCTGTTGCAAAATGTTTTGCAACAAACCATTTACTCCAAACAAAACGTTTTGCAACAAAAACAAGAGTTTCTATTGGACACATTCAAGTAGGTCCTGTCCATTTCGTTCTGTTTGCTTCTGTTTGGGTCTTAAACGGTTTAAGTTGGAAGATGTAATGAATACACCCCTTGTATGAAGCTGCCAATGATTAACTGGCTGTTGTCTCTGACTGGTCAAAAGGTCAGATAGCAATGCTCGGACACGCAATCGGTGTTCGAGTCAGAGGTCATTAGAACGTTGGGAAACCTGTTCCTTTAACTCATGTCAAACTCATTCAATGGGTGTCTGCAGGTTTTCACTCCTCCCTTGTACTTGATTGATGAATTAAGGTCACTAATTAGTAAAAAACGCTCTTCTTCTTCTTTAGGATTTGGTTGGTGGTTTGCATCCGACTTAGGTGCATGCACCGCCACCTACTGTACTGGTGTGTGAGGCCTGTCAAAGCTTACCTACATTACATTCTTGATACGTTAATACAAAATTGGGGAAAATGAACATTTCCCTGCCAACTATTAACCCTCTCTAACAACCCCCCTATTCCACCATTCCATCCTATCTAATCCTACTCCAGACCAACAGTCTGAGAGGACAGAACACTACCTCTAAACCACCCCCTCTATTCAACCCTATCTAATCCTATAATAACAACACGCCGATATCCAATCCCTATAATGCAGATCCAACAGTCGGACGAGGACAGAACACATACCTCTAACCACCCCTCCTCCTATTTTTCCAACCCTCACTCTAATCCTAATCCATGACCCCAACCAGCTCAGAGAGGACAGAAAACCACTACCTCTAAACCACCCCCCTCTATTCAAACCCCTATCTAATCCTAATCCAGTACCAAACAGTCTGAGAGGACGGATCACTACCGATCTAAGACCACCCCCTGGTCTATTCAACCTATCTCATCCTTGAATAACAGGACCAAACAGTCTGACGGAGGACCCGACGCAACACTACTCCTACAACCACCCCCCTCTATCTCCCAAGCACTATCGAATCTCCTAATACCAGACTAACAGTCTGAGAGACGAGAACACTACCTCTGAAACCACCCTCCTCTATTCAACCCCTATTCCTAATCCGCTAATCCAGACCACACAGTCTGAGGAGGACAGAAACTCTTACCTCTAAACCACCCCCTCTAATTCAACCCTATCTAAGTCCTAATCCAGACCAACACGTCTGACGACGGACAGAACGACTACCTTCCTTAAAACCACCATCGTCTTCTATTCACACCCTATACATCCTAATCCCAGACAACAGTCATGGAAGAGGACAGAACCACTACCTCTAAAACCACCTCCCTTCTATTCCAACCCTACTAATTCCTTAATCCAGTACCAGCAGTCTGAGGTACAGAACCCACTACTCTAAACCCACCCCTCTATCACACCCTATTCCAAATCCTAATCCAGTTCAACAGTCTGAGAGACAGAACACGTACCTCCTCAACACTAATCCTAATCCAGACCAGCAGTCTGAGAGGACAGAACACTACCTCTCAACACCCCCTGCAACTGTTCTGCAGTAAAACCTCACAATCCCAAGTACTTCTCTGCCGCTGCCACCACAACCTGTATTTTCTGTGACTTACGTATCATTTCTGCAGTAGAGTTGACAACCATGGCTAAGAATGCTAAGAAACCCACTTTACTGAAGCACATATTCTTCCCATCACTCTCTGTTGGACTCTACTACAGAGGAAACCTCTCAGGTTCCCTAACCCTTTACCCATCTTCCTCTACCACTCTCTTCCCTGCTTTATTACACTTCCTGCTCTGCTGTAACCTCAACCTGCCTTTCTCTCACCAGACACCTCCGATCTCCAGCCCCACAACTAACACACACAATTTTCTCCACCGATACTACACATTCCTTCGTCTCATGCCCTCCTGCACATTTCTCACATCTAGGAATCTCCATCCTACACACTGCTGCAAGATGCTCATAAACTTGACACCTAAAAACACTAATATTTCAGAACAAAAGCTCTCACMTGACAACTGACAATTCCTACCTTGACCTTGTCGGGTAAAGACTACATCAAAACTGAGCAGGACAGACAATATCCGTTTCCCCACGTTCTCCGCTGGGTCTACGCACAAAACAGCGGGCATCACAGACACCGGTCATCTTCAATTTCAACGGACCTTCCTCAACACTTAATGCCACCCCCGTTGTCACTCCTTTCAACGGTGCCATTCTTCGGAGAGCAAAGCAAGTCATATTTCTTGTCCCTAATCGTGTGATCTGGAGCACCCTCTCCCTCTGGACTGAAGAAACACAATAAATAATCACTATTCCACTCCGAGTTACTCTCACCAACTCAACAGTCCCCAACCTCTTCTCCACATACTTTATGCAAGGATCCATTCTCTCCACAAATCTCACTCCCACTGGGCCAGAATCATCCCTTTCATCCTTAGGACAAAGCCTGAATTCGGCGGTCCTCACCGCAGGTACTACACTGAACAAAAATATAAAACGCATGTAAAGTGTTGGTCCCATGTTTCATGAGCTGAAATAAAAGATCCCAGAAATGTTCCATATGCACATAAAGCTTATTTCTCTCAAGTGTTGTGCACAAATGTGTTTACAGCCCTGTTAGTGAGCATTTCTCCTTTGCCAAGATAATCCATCCACCTGACAGGTGTGGCATATCAAGAAGCTGATTAAACAGCATGATCCTTACACAGGTGCACCTTGTGCTGGGCACAATAAAACGCTGCAAAAATGTTGTGATACAACACAATGCCACAGATGTTTTGAGGGAGCGTGAAATTGGCATGCTGACTGCAGGAATGTCCACCAGAGATGTTGCCAGAGAATTGAATGTTAATTTCTCTACCATAAGCCACCTCCAATGTTGTTTTACAGAATTTGGCAGTACGTCCAACCGGCCTCACAACCGCAGACCATGTGTATGGCGTCGTGTGGGCGAGCGGCTTGCTGATGTCACAGTTGTGAACAGAGTGCCACATGGCCCATTGTCGTGCCGTTCATCCGCCGCCATCACCTCATGTTTCAGCATGATAATGCACAGCCCCATG
The DNA here is from genome assembly GCF_002910315.2 of Salvelinus sp. IW2-2015. Classification (NCBI taxonomy): domain Eukaryota; kingdom Metazoa; phylum Chordata; class Actinopteri; order Salmoniformes; family Salmonidae; genus Salvelinus; species Salvelinus sp. IW2-2015. The sequence continues at coordinate 339,265 of NW_019957624.1, read as the reverse complement.
TCACAAGGATCTGTACACAATTCCTAGAAGCTGAAAATGTCCCAGCATACTCATCAGACATGTCACCCAATGAGCATGTTTGGGATGTTCTGGATTGACGTATACGACAGCGCGTTCCAGTTCCCACCAATATACAGCAACTTCGCACAGCCATTGAAGAGCCATGGAGATGTGTTACGCTGCATGAGGCAAATGGTGGTCACACCAGCTACTGACTGGCTTTCTGATCCATGCCCCTACTTAAAAAGAAAAGCTGTGACCAACAGATGCATATTTGTATTCCTAGTCATGTGAAATCCATAGATTAGGACCTAATTAATTTATTTCAACTGACTGATTTCCTTATATGAACTGTAACTCAGTAAAATCTTTGAAATTGTTGCACGTTGCGTTTTATATTTTTGTTCCATCTACAGTGCTTTGAGAAGTATTCAGACCCCTTCCCTTTCCCCACATTTTGTTACATTACAGCCTTATTCTAAAATGGAATGAAATATTTTTTCCCCATCAATCTACACACAATACCCCATAATGACATAGAGAAAACTGTTTTTTAGACATTTTGTTCCGTGACGCTCCCCATCTAACCTGACAGAGCTTGAGAGGATCTGCAGAGAAGAATGGGAGAAACTCCCCAAATACAGGTGTGCCAAGCTTGTAGCGTCATGCCCAAGAAGAATCCAGGCTGTAATCGCTGCCAAAGGTGCTTCAACAAAGTACTGAGTAAAGGGTCTGAATACTTATGTAAAATGTGATATTTCAGTAGTTTTGGTTATATACATTTGCTGTACAAACCTGTTTTTGCTTTGTCATTATGGGGTATTGTGTGTAGATTGATGAGGAAAAAAACTATTAACTTACATTGTCGAATAAGGCTGTAACTTAAGAAAATGTGGAAAAAGTCAAGGGGTATGAATACTTTCCCAAATGCACTGTACATCCATACTCTGGTCAGGTTCCATCTCTGAGCTAATAGAGCACGTAGTACTTGGCACCAACCTTCCTCACCACACTGCTTCCCTCTACACTCAGCTCCTTGTCGGCGGTCATCACTGCACCTGCCACCATAATGAATTCACCCTCACTCTCGTCACATTCACTTTCCTTCTCCAGATCTCCCAGAAGGCTTGTGCAATCCCCACTCCATATTTATTTAGAATATGTTCCACTTTCCTCCTTTGTTTCTTTTTTTTTTTTTTGTCCTACCTCCATTCATCCCCACGCTGTGATCTCACCGATTCCCCTCTCAGCTGGTTGTCTAGGTCTTAATTGACAGGAAAAAACAAAAAACCTGCAGATACTAGGCACTCTATGGAATGAGATTGACACCCATACCTTAGAATGTTGGGAAACCTTCCACCTAGAGTCTGCCACTTGGCTTGACAGCTATGTTGTTGACAGGTGATTTTATTGGGAGAAATTGCCTTGATAGTGAGAGGTTATGATATCGGGTTGGTAGGCCTACTTGTGTTCAAAGTTTTGGGTGTCAGAGATGTTAGGTCATTGAGGATTATTTTAAGAGTTTGATCAACTTTGAAGAAAGGAAGCGTAGGGAGTGATAGTATGTGTTTTTCTGTTCCAGTTGAGTACCTGTGCAGAAGAGAGGGAATATCTGGATGGTCATGGATGAGGAATTCACTCCTTTAGACTGTCTGCTAGCTATAGGTACTGTACACTCTCTCTCTTGTTCTCTCTCTCTCCATCTATCTCTGAAAAACACAGGCACATACAGACCTTCCTACAGAAGAAGTCTTTCACTGCATAATGCAGTCGTTCAGTTTTTCTTCTTAGTTTAGTTTTGGGTTATAGCCTAGCTGCTGCTAACTCAGCTCTGGATTCAAACCAGTTCCACTGCATTTTTTCATTGTTGCCCTCTAATCAGGGACTGATTTAGACCTGGTACACCAGGTGGGTGCAATTATCAGWTTGAACACAAAAGCAGCAGTACTGTCTAGCCTATTGGGGCGTAATGCATGGAACAATTCAGTGATTAGATCTGCAGATGTAAAATGTCCAATTCGGGACAATTCACAGTAGACAAAGTCTTGTCCCCTATTACAGGAAGTTGGACTGAGATTCTGTGAGTTGCAAAACAAGATATATACAGTGGGGAGAACAAGTATTTGATACACTGCCGATTTTGCAGGTTTTCCTACTTACAAAGCATGTAGAGGTCTGTAATTCTTATCATAGGTACACTTCAACTGTGAGAGACGGAATCTAAAACAAAAATCCAGAAAATCACATTGTATGATTTTTAAGTAATTCATTTGCATTTTATTGCATGACATAAGTATTTGATCACCTACCAACCAGTAAGAATTCCGGCTCTCACGACCGGTTAGTTTTTCTTTAAGAAGCCCTCCTGTTCTCCACTCATTACCTGATTTAACTGCACCTGTTTGAACTCGTTACCGGTATAAAAAGACACCTGTCCACCACTCAATCAAACAGTCTCCAACCTCTCCACAATGGCCAAGACCAGAGAGCTGTATAAGACAATCAGGGATAAAATTGTAGACCTGCCACAAGGCTGGATGGGCTACAGGACAATAGGCAAGCAGCTTGGTGAGAAGGCAACAACTGTTGGCGCAATTTTAGAAAATGGAAGAGTTCAAGATGACGGTCATCACCCTCGTCTGGGGCTCCATGCAAGATCTCACCTCGTGGGCATCAATGATCATGAGGAAGGTGAGGGATCAGCCAGAACTACACGGGCAGGACCTGGTCAAATGACCTGAAGAGAGCTGGGACCAACAGTCTCAAAGAAAACCATTAGTAACACACACTACGCCGTCAGGATTAAAATCCTGCAGCGCACGCAAGGTCCCCCTGCTCAAACCAGCGCATGTCCAGGCCCGTCTGAAGTTTGTCATTGGCAATCTGGATGATCCAGAGGAGAAATGGGAGAAGGGCATGTGGTCTGATGAGACAAAAATAGAGCTTTTTGGTCTAAACTCCAACTTGCCGTGTTTGGAGGAAGAAGAAGGATGAGTACAACCCCAAGAACACCATCCCAACCGTGAAGCATGGAGGTGGAAACATCATTCTTTGGGGATGCTTTTCTGCAAAGGGACAGGCGACTGCTCCGTATTGAGGGGAGGATGGATGGGGCCATGTATCGCGCGAGATCTTGGCCAACAACCTCCTCCCTCAGTAAGAGCATTGAAAGTGGGTCGTGGCTGGGTCTTCCAGCATGACAACGACCCAAAACAGACAGCCAGGGCAACTAAGGAGTGGCTCCGTAAGAAGCATCTCAAGGTCCTGAAGTGGCCTAGCCAGTCTCCAGACCTGAACCCAATAGAAAATCTTTGAGGGAGCTGAAAGTCCGTATTGCGCCAGCGACAGCCCCGAAAACTGAAGGATTCTGGAGAAGGTCTGTATGGAGGAGTGGGCCAAAATCCCTGCTGCAGTGTGTGCAAAACCTGGTCAAGAACTACAGGAAACGTTGATCTCTGTAATTGCAAACAAAGGTTTCTGTACCAAATATTAAGTTCTGCTTTTCTGATGTATCAAATACTTATGTCATGCAATAAAATGCAAATTAATTACTTAATCATACAATGTGATTTTCTGGATTTTTTTTAGATTCCGTCTCTCACAGTTGAAGTGTACCTATGATAAAAATGACAGACCTCTACATGCTTTGTAAGTAGGAAAACCTGCAGAATCGGCAGTGTATCAAATACTTGTTCTCCCCACTGTATATATACTTATTATCATGGTCTGGAATAACGCTGACTTTAATGGTCCTGTACTTATCAGAGGGCTCAAAGAAAGCTGCTTTGTTCCAACTGTAATAAACACACACAGTGTTCTCTGTACTTCTGTATTCATGTCTTGGATTTGGAATTCAAGAGGGGGAGGAAAAGAGGGATGGTAAATGTAGGAGAGGGGCGACTCAGGAAATTGTAAAGGAAAGATGGAGAGAGAAGTGTGAGATGAGGAAGGGAGGGCAGGAGGTGTTACTTTCTCTGTGTTGCTCAGAGTTACTCATACCCCAGGTAGGAAGGTAGTTCTGTGTCCAGGACTATCTTCTAAATCACTGTTATCTACTGTCAATACACTGCCTGTAAGTTTGTGTGTGCATGTGCCGTGCACAGTGATTGCACAGTGTGTGTGTGTGTGCCGTGCACAGTGATTGCACAGTGTGTGTGTGTGTGATTTGTTCTGTGATTGCACAGTGTGTGTGTGTGCCGTGCACAGTGATTGCACAGTGTGTGTGTGTGATTTGTTCTGGAACAGGGTTTTGCTCTAGGTTTTTCATTCTGCTCTATGCCTCTATCCCAGGGTTGTTTGCAGAATTGACCGTATTTGATTAAGATATAATACCACATTCCACACATCCGAGTGTGCTTTTAGAGGAAATGATAGGATCTAGGCTATTCTCTGATTGCAAAAGTATTTTATTTTAAGAGGCAGACTGTAAAAGTCTCTTCAGTTTTATCATGTTCTGCTCTCCATCTTCTCCCACCTTTCTCTGTTTTGATCTCCCCCTAGCTGTCTCCATCTCTCTCCATCCTCCTCATGAGTCAGACTCTTCTAACTTGAGACAAGCTCACATATTTATTACACGTGGGCATTCCATGTGGAGTATTAGCATGGTATTCTGAGTCCTGATAATCTCATTGTGGGCAGATGGTAAAAACAACAGCCTGTGGACAACCTCTTTCTCTGCATGTTAGAACGCATCCAGCATGCATATTTATTAAGAGAACAGTCTATTGTATTTTAATGAACACAAATTCCTTGAGCACAGTAATTCGATGTGTGTGTGTGTGTGTGTGTGTGTGTGTGTGTGTGTGTGTGTGTGTGTGTGTGTGTGTGTGTGTGTGTGTGTGTGTGTGTGTGTGNTGTGTGTGTGTGTGTGTGTGTGTGTGTGTGTGTGTGTGTGTGTGTGTGTGTGTGTGTGTGTGTGTGTGTGAGAGAGAGTGACAGACGGCTGTCTGTGTTAACACTGTAAATGAGAGTTTATGAAAACCGCTTGGCTCTCTTCCTGTCAACAGATCCTCATTAAGAGGATACATCAAATTGTATAGCCAGTCTGACTGGATGTACGGATAACTGGCAGAGAGACTTCCTCAACCATAGTAGCTGACTATTGTTGTATCAGCACCCATGTCAGAGTCCTTGAAAATAACTTTTCAGGCTTTTTCCAATTGTTTGTTTTTGTATTTATAGAAATAAAGAACATAACAGTACGCACGATAGAAATCCCCAAAACAACGGTCCGCAGTACTGAAACTTCACAGGTCATTGAAAGAATCCTCAACAGAAAGTTTCTTCTGTTCTTGATGGGAGTCTCCCACGTTATTCAATAGAGATGTTAGTGTAATAAAAAGCAAGGTATTTTAAATCCTTTTAAAGCCTACCTCCCAAAACAGTCTTAAAATAAGACTGTTAATAATAAAATAAACAACAACAATTTAGCCTATAGAACTTTAGGCTGGTATTACTGGACATAATGTAAAAGTTCAATTTGAATAGATTGGGTGTTTTATTTGCTAAAATCACAGAACACTACAGGCGCTTATTAGAGATTTTATGATTTATTTAATGCACACAGCTTCTGCTAATTTGCATAGTTTAATTCCAGGATTCACTTCCATCATTTTAATACATTTCTTAATTTTCTGCACTATTTACACACTGTCACATTTCTTTTGTCTTAGTATGCCTAAAAAAAAATAAAGTATTATTCTCTTTGACTGTGCATTTTCAGCTGTTCTTACTTTCACCACTAGAGGGCGATCTGACAATTTCTAGGGGTCTGCACTCCCAAAGTTGATTACTGTTTTTGTGCTTGCCAGTTAGCTAGCAGTTGTCAGCGTTTAGCAGCCAATGCTAGCAGTTTCTTACTGGCAATAAAAACGGATGATTGCCATTTCTTTTTTGAATCATTACTGAATTCATTTAATGTAAAAAAAATAGAATATTAAACCTCAAAGAATTCATGGTAACCTCATAAACAATTCATGTAGTGCCGCCTATTCTTGGGAACCGCTCTCCTCTTCTGCCTGCGTTGCTCCGCCAGCGTGATCAAGATCTCTAACTCCCAGGAGTGCCAGTATGGGGAGATCCCCACAGAAAAGTGCTATGTCTGGAGGAAATGAGGGAAAACTCATCACCCGTCTAACACATTCCTACCGTGAAGCACGGAGGTGGCATCATTATGCTATCGGGATGCTTTTCAGCAGCAGAGATTGGGAGACTGGTAAGGATAGAGAGGACAAGGAATGGAGCCAAATCCTTAATGAGAACTGTGCAAACGACCTAAGAAGACAATGACCCCAAGCATACAGCCAAAGCAACGCTGGAATGGCTTCAGAACAAGAATGTTAAAGTCCTTGAGTGGCCCAGCCAAAGCCCAGACTTCAATCCCATTGAAAATCTGTCGAAAGACTTAAATATTGTAGATTTTATTAACAGAGCTTGAGAAAATCTGCAAGGAAGAATGGGAGAAAATCCCCAAATCCAGATTTGCAAAGCTGATACAGACATACCCAAGATGACTCTAAGCTGTTATCACTGAAAAAGGTGCTTCTACGAAGTATTGACTCAGGTGTGTGAATACTTATGTATATGTAGATTTCTGCATTTAATTTTCAATAAATTTGCAAAAATGTCTAAAAACATGTTTTCACTTTGTCATTATGTTATTGTGTGTAGATGGGTCAGAGAAAATAAATCAATGTAAATGATGTATTCAATACAGACAAGAAAAATACAATAATTTGTGTGTTATTAGTTTAAGCACACTATTATTGTGACTAAGATGAAGATCAGATCAAATTTCATTACAAATTTATGCAGAAATTCAGGTAATTCCAAAGGGTTCACATACTTTTTCTTGTCACTGTATATATATTTTCTGCTGCTTCCCTCACACACATCGAATCAGACTGGGTCTGGATCCGACCGGGTCTACACGGGGCCAGGTCTGGTTGTCCTCGGATCCAGGTCTCCATATTTAAAACATTAATGTATTTGGGTCCTGGGTCCATTTCAGAACAGTGTCAACTTTTTGGATCGCAGAAGACCTCTAGTCTGGGAGTGGTTTGAGTGGAGGGGAAAATTAGCTGTTATTGGCAGATAGATTTAGAACCATATAGATAATATTAAATTACTAGAGGGGCTATGTCATAAACCCTAAAAGTTCCAGAATGTGGCGAAAATGGCAGCCATCTTGGTCAAAGGGAAATCCAAAACCAGTCAAATTGGAGGCATTTGGAGGCATAGGCTTTTACTTAAGTCACGCAGGAAAATAAAAGGCATGCGATATCATAAATTGTGTAATGGAATTATAGTCAACCTAAAATATTGTCATACTGTATACACTGAAGAAAAAGATAAAACTCAATATGCAACAATTTCAAGAAATTAACATTCAATTATCTGGCAAAAGCTCTGGTGGACATTCCTGCAGTCAGCATGCCATTTGCACACTCCCTCAAAACTTGAGACATCTGTGGCATTGTGTGGAGTGACAAAACTGCACATTTTAGTGACCTTTTATTGTCCCAAGCACAAGGTGCACCTTTGTAATGATCATGCCATTTAATCAGCTTCTTGATATGCTGCACCTGTCTGGTGGCTGGATTATCTTGGCAAAGAAGAAATGCTCACTAACAGGGATGTAAACAAATTTGTGCACAAAATGTGAGCAAAATAAGCTTTTCGTGCGTATGGAACATTTCTGGGATCTTTTATTTCAGCTCATGAAATGTGGGACCAGCACTTTACATGTTGCATTTATATTTTTGTTTATATGTGTTTTGTACACTTTCTGTATAACTAGCCTCATACATACATACACAGACCATAAATCTAAATCAGATTTATGGAGAGCTGTGATATGATACATCAGTATTTACTTGTCTAAGTCTTGTCATCAACTGATTACAGCTGTGGATTGACTGCATTGTTTGAATGGAATGTTGGCATATTGGCAGTTAAATTGAAAAAATGATGGAATCATTCCTGTCAAAGTGTAGGCTAGTGAGCTAACACACATACAATACAGATGAAGTATTCACTACACTGTTTTATCCCCCGCATCTTATCACAGCACTGGAAAACAATTCTTGACCAACTCCCTGACCAAGACGGCTGACCTTTGGACCATCGTAAGAAGGTTCATGGCCATTCTACTATTCTAACTGTGTGTGGAACTATTTCTTATTGATCATGGTAGGCCAAATGGAAGGCCAAAACCCCCTCCCACCAAAACACACCTTTTCAGGTGGTCTTTTTAAAACTTTATCATCATTTTCACAGTATTGAAATATAAAAACACAGGAAAATCATGTTTGACTACACTGGGCCTAAGTTAGTTTCAGACTGTGGCCAATAGGCTATTGTGGCCATTTGAGCATAATGGAGGCCCATAAGTGGCCTATCAACAAAACCAATGGAGCAAATGCCATAACATTTCTACAGTGCCTTCAGAAAGTATTCATACCCCTTGACTTTTTCCACATTTTGTTGTGTTACAGCCTGAATTCAAAATGGATTAAATATTCACAGTGTAGGTTGGGAAAAGTATGTGAACCCCTAGGCTAATGAATTCTCTAAAAGCTAATTGGAGTCAGGAGTCAGCAAACCTGGAGTCCAATGAGACGAGATTGGAGATGTTGGATAGAGCAGCCTTGCCCTATAAAAAACACTCACAAAATTTGAGTTTGCTATTCACAAGAAGCATTGCATTGCCTGATGTGAACCTTATCTCTTTTACAAAAGAGATCTCAGAAGACCTAATATTAAGAATTGTTGACTTGCATAAAGCTGGAAAGGGTTACAAAAGTATCTCTAAAAGCCTTGATGTTCATCAGTTCACTGTTAGACAAATTGTCTAAATGGCGAAAGTTCAGCACTGTTGCTACTCTCCCTAGGAGTGGCCATCCTGCAAAGATGACTACGAGAGCACAGTGCAGAATGCTCAATGAGGTTAAGAAGAATCATCAAGTGTCAGCTTGCTTGCTATCATCGACGGAAAAATGAATTCCGAAGTTTATCAAGACAGCCTTACATTCTCCTGCAATCTGTCTGCCAAATTGAAGCTCAACAGAAGTTGAGTGATGCAACAGGACAACGACCCAAAACACAGAAGTAAATCAACAACAGAATGGCTTCAGCAGAAGAAAATACACCTTCTGGAGTGGCCCAGTCCTGACCTCAACCCAATTGAGATGCTGTGGCATGACCTCGAGAACAGTTCACACCAAACATCCTAAGAATATTGCTGAACTGAAACAGTTTTGTATAGATGAATGGTCCACAATTCCTCCTGACCGTTGTGCAGGTCTGATCCACAACTACAGAAAACGTTTGGTTGAGGTTATTGCTTCAAAAAGGAGGGTCAACCAGTTGTTAAATCCAAGGGTTCACATACTTTTTCCACCCTGCACTGTGAATGTTTACACGGTGTGTTCAATAAAGACATGAAAATGTATAATTGTTTTTGTGTTTAAGTAGACTGTTGTGACTTAATTTTATTTATTTATACATTTAACTAGGCAAGTCAGTCTTATATACAATGACGGCCCCACCGGGGAACAGTGTGTAAACTGCCTTGTTCAGGGGCAGAACGACAGATTTTTACCTTGTCAGCTCGGGGATTCAATCTTGCAACCTTTCGGTTACTGGCCAAATGCTCTAACCAGTAGGCTACCTGCTGCCCCCTAAATGAAGATCAGATCAAATGTTATGCAGAACTCCAGGTAATTCCAAAGAGTTCACATACTTTTTCTTGCCAATGTATATTTTTAGCTCTGTTATTAACTGAAGCTGTTAGAGAGAATGGAGCTAGCAGGGGAGGGGCCGTGCTGTGTGTTTGACTGTGTCACTGAGTGGTGCGAGGAGGAGAGACACAGCAGCAATCAAGACGACTCACAGTAGTTACTAACTTCTAGCTGCCAAAGCTAAGTTATTTATTGTACAATCTGATTACATAGTACCTGTTTTGACTGCATAAAACCGAGATGAAAAGTTCGTTAAGCAAGCTAGCTAGCTAGCTGGGTTGGCGAATGAAAGCACGTTCCCCCATCCTACACAATAACAACTCCATTCAAATTATTAGGAGCCAGAGGCTAGTTCCGCTTTGACTTGTGATTGGCCGACAGAAACAACAAGCTACACGCGCCTCTCTCATGAAAAGCTGCAGCAGCATAAACGAGACAATTTCTCACCCTCTACTGGAGCAGTCACTTTCGTGTCTGTACGGGTCCTTACTTGCAAATCAGTTTCAATTATACATACCCAAGACCTGTGACCATCAGATCCAACCCGGATCCGAGTGTCAACTAAAGAATTTCAGACCCGACCTGGTCGGTCCTGGGTAATGGAGTTCGGGTGGACCCTTGAAGACCTCTATCCCAGACAGTCCCAGCTATATTCTGTCTTTGTTAAGAAGACATTCCACCCCCACCTGGGATATGGATGCCTGAGGAAGACCTAAGGGTGGAAACGTTGTAACAATAACATCACCTGGGAGTAAACCATCATTTCTGTTTCAGAATAGATCTGCTATTGTGTAACACATTAAAGTAATGCTCTCTATCTCCCTCTCTACCCTCTCTCTGGCTTTCCCCAGGCACACAGAACATGTGTCTGATCATTCTCAACCAGCCTTTGGAAAAAGACTACCTGCACACACAGGTATTCATTTTTTTCCTTTATTAGTGGTGGGTACCAATATCTATCATTCTTTATCATATCGATATCATTGAGCAAGGTATATCATGATGATATTGATTTATCTTTCCTCTTGGCTTGTGAAAGTAACCCTAGCTCTAAGCATACATGACCGTTCCACAAAACCCTTTGTACAGGCTATCAAGTCAGCATACATAATTGGCCCTCTGATGACCCATCAGAGGTGTATGGGCTTCCTGTTGAATTCAGACGGGTTGGCTTCCAGAACATTCACAACTGGCCCTTTAGCCAATCAGCCAAACAGTTGTGGACTCCACAGAGCTGTGGGGGTAAAGAGCAAAGTGAACATTGAAATAGTAGTGGGGGAGTTTTATTTCAATATTTATCGATATCGTATCAAAAAAATGCAACCAATATTGCTGTAGAATGACAATATCGGTGACCATCGCTATTATTAATCAAAGGAAATGAAATGTATCCTAAAGATAAGACTGCATTAGGTGTGTACTGATATGGTATTGACCCTCTAAACCAACCGTCCTCTTGGAGTGCTACTGGGGGGTGCAGGCTGCTGTTCCAGCTCTACACTAACACAGCTGTTTGTTGGGGCATCTTTTGAAGCTGTTCTTGAGTGGGAAGGATCATTGAGAGAAAGAAGCTGTACATTCTTTATTGCAATGTGTTTGCTAGTACACACTCCTCTTGTGACACGTGCGCTTGTTCAAAACAGAATCTCTCCCCCTCTCTGCTGAATGTATTAGTTTTATTAAACAAGGTGCTTAGAGAATGCTTCTGTCGCTCCTTTGAAGTCTTTCCTTAAGACACAAAAACAGACTTCTGAAAGCCTCCTGTTCAATATGTATAGCATTAGTAAGTTGTGATGTTTGCAAACAGTATGCTTCAAATTCCATAAAACATGAATACCATTTAAAAGTGGCAACTGGGGAACCGCATATTTTGTTGGGTGAATTTTTTTATATTTATTGTAACACTTGCATTATGTTTAGGAGCAATGGTAAATAAAATATAAAAGATTTTGCACACAACAGGCAAATACTCAAAGATTCATCTTATCTAGATTCAACCACCTGTTTCGGCTAATGAAGGTCTACTGCAGGCATTTGCAGATGGGGCGGCCAACCACCTGTATAACATCACCACTGGACAACGAGACCGGTACATGGTGACCCAGACATGATGACCCGGACATGGTGACCCAGACATGGTGACCCAGACATGGTGACCCAGACATGGTGACCCAGACATGGTGACCCAGACATGGTGACCCAGACATGGTGACCGCCAGACATGGTGCGCTGAACCAGACATGACACCCTGTGACCCAGAACATGGTGACCCAGACATGGTGACCCCAGACATGGTGACTGCCCAGACCATGGTGACCCAGACATGGTGACCCAGACATGGATCCCAGAATGGTGACCCAGACATGGTGACCCCATGTACCCATGAGGACTCCGCCAATGAGGACTAGTGTAAATAAGTGTTCTCTGTCCTCCAGGAGAATGAAACCAGTTAATAGCAGTGTTCTGTCCTCCAGGAGAATGAACCAGTCAATAGCAGTGTTCTGTGCCTCCAGGAGAATGAACAGTCAATAGCAGTGTTCTGTCCTCCAGGAGAATGAACCAGTCAATAGCAGGTGTTCTGTCCTCCAGGAGAATGAACCAGTTAATAGCAGTGTTCTGTCCTCCAGGAGAATGAAACCAGTTAATAGCAGTGTTCTGTCCTCCAGGAGAATGAACCAGTCAATAGCAGTGTTCTGTCCTCCAGGAGAATGACCAGTTAATAGCAGTGTTCTGTCCTCGCAGGAGAATGAACCAGTTAATAGCAGTGTTCTGTCCTCCAGGAGAATGAACCAGTCAATAGCACGTGTTCTGATCCTCCAGGAGAATGAACCAGTCCAATAGCAGTGTTCTGTCCTCCAGGAGAATGAACCAGTTAATAGCAGTGTTCTGTCCTTCCAGGAGAATGAACCAGTTAATAGCAGTGTTCTTGTTCCTTCTCAACAGGAGAATGAACCAGTCAATAGCAGTGTTGCTGTCCTCCAGGGAATGAAACCAGTTAAATAGCAGTGTATCTGTCGCCCGCAGGAGAATGAACCAGTTAATAGCAGTGTTTTGTCCTCGCAGGAGAATGAACCATCAGATAGCAGTGTTCTGTCCTCCAGGAGAATTTAACAGTTAATAGCATGTGTTTTCTGTCCCTCCAGGAGAATGAACCAGTTAATAGGGAGTGTTCTGTCCTCAGGAAGAATGAATCGCAGTTAATAGCAGTGTTCTGTCTCTCCAGGAGAATGAACCAGTCAATAAGCAAGTGTTCTGTCCTCCAGGAGAAATAACCAGTCAATAGCGTGTTCTGGTCCTCCAGGAGATGATGACCAGTTAATAGCAGTGTTCTGTCCTCAGGAGAATGACCAGTCAATTAGCAGTGTTCTGTCCTCCAGAAGAATGAACCAGTCAAATAGCAAGTGTTTGTCCTTCCAGGAGAATGAACAGTCCAATAGCAGTGTTTGTCCTCCAGGAGAATGAACCAGTTAATAGGAATTCTGCCAGTACAGTAGTCGTGTTTGTCCAGTTCCATGGAGAATGAACCAGTTAATAGCAGTGTTCTGTCCTCCAGGAGAATGAACCAGTTAATAGAGTTTCGTACGTGATGGACGTTTGCATGTCTGTCCTTCGCAGGAAGAAATGAACCAGTTTAACACTGATCAGCCGGTTATTCTCTGCATTATGGTAATGATATTAGAGGTACATCGCTCTGGGTGATGAGACCACAGTCATCTTTTCCTTATCAGAGATGGATTTAGACCTGGACTAATCACTAAGTAGAGAAACGAACAAGAAAAAACAACAGAAAACACATGGCCTACCAGGATCTCCCTGCATAATTGTCATGGTGATGCCTAGAGAGAAATACCGGTGGTATTTATTCTAATGTTACTCAGAGAGAATCACACCGCTATGGTAATGTTCATCTTTGAGAATTGTGTAAGACATCTAGGGGCTTTGAGGTGTTTCAGGAGATGTGCATAATCCAACATAAATGAAAGAGAGAGCAGGGAGGAAAGAGGTGTTCTCAGGGTGAAAGGGGCAAAGATGGAGCCTACCTCACCTGGAATGAACTACCTTTTAAGGGCATTACTGGAACACAGTGTGTGTTTGAGAGCGCTCAGAGACGTACATTATTCACAGAATAAAGAGGGAGTTTTCTATTTTTGCCTGCTCTTGTATCTCTCTGTTTGTCTGTCTGTCTGTCTGTCTGTCTGTCTGTCTGTCTGTCTGTCTGTCTGTCTGTCTGTCTGTCTGTCTGTCTGTCTGCTGTCTGTCTGTCTGTCGTCCGCCCCCCCCCCCCCCCTCCTTCTAGAAGTGTCGGTTGATAGAGACAGCAGATCAGGAACTGACTGACTTCACTAAATGTCCGGCCATCATGGAGAGGGAGATCAAAAAGACACCGCTTCAGGTAATCCCTCCCCCTCTCCTTCCTTCTTTGTCAGGTTATTCACACCTTTCTGTTTCTGTGTGTGTGTGTGATGTGGTTAACAGTGAGGTCCATGTGTGCAGTGAGGGATTTGGGGAGAATAACACTCGGACAAACACACATCCTCTCTGACAGTTGAGAGACGCAACAACACGCAAACAACAGACAGGGGTCCCTGATGAACTGTCACTCAGCCAGCGAACCAGTGTCCTCAAACAGTCTGTCTAGTTAATCACTGAGACAGAATCAGTCCATCTATCCTCGACTTGAGCTTTGTGCCAAAAACATCCCTTTAACCTTCTGTTTGTTCTTCTCTTGAGTATTATCTAACCTCCCTGTTCCGAAGGATACAAATCATCTGTAGCAGTGTTAAAGACTGCGTCTTGACTACGATGAAACAGCAAGTATAGTGAGTAACCACAATGTACGTAACAGTCCATATCTGGCAGGTTCCAGCCAGACAGATTTATGGGAATAGACATCACATTATTACATATAACATCACATTATCAACACTATAACATTATCACACTAACAGTATCACATCACATTATTACACTATAAACATTATCACACTAACAGTATCAACATTATCACATTATTACCCTATAACATTATCACATTATTACACTACATTATCACATTACATTATTACACATAAATCTTTCACAACTAACAGTATCACATTATAACATCACATTATTACACTATAACATTATCAACATATTAACTAACTTATCACATTACATTATTACACTATAACAATATCACATTATCACATCAACATTATTACACTATAACATTATCACATAACATTAGCACATTATAACACCACATTGCCATACATTACATTGCCATATCCATTACATTGTCATACCATTACATTGTCACATTATTACATTATCGCATAACATTCTCAATGCCAGAATATCAGACAGAACATTATATTTTTGCAGGGGGCGCAACTTTGGTTTTAGTGGGGGGGGGGGGGGGACATAACTTGACGGGTGATCTGGGAGATCCTCCATTTTTTCAGCCCTCTTAAGCTATTTCCTGCATTTCTACACTATCTAATATGACCCATGGCCCTTCTAGCCATCTCTATTTAGCCCACAGTCATAAAGCTAGGTAAGAACGACCAATTATTAAATATGTTTATAAGTTGATTGGATAAGACTGTGTTAATTCCTTATCATAGGACTTAATAGTACTGTTAGAGCTCTTTTTTACACACAATATAGCTGGGTCACCCTTTCCTGCCCTTAGGGTCACCACCCTGCAGCGCCTCAATCCAACACACCCCACTCAGCTTTAGGATCTTAGTGAAACATTCATTATTCAGGTGTGTTAGGTCAAGGCCAGAGTGACAACAGTACAGCAGACCCCCAGGGCCAGGACTGAYCAGCCTAGCAGCTTGGGATTGCCTAAACAGGTATCTCCCTTGACGTGGGCAGGTTTTCAATATAGACTCCTTTTGTCATACTGTATTCCATATAACACATCCAGACCTTATGAAAGTTACCCAGGTTACCTTTAATCTGGTAATAAATAAAATCAAATGATACATAACTTGACATTGTGGGAGGATAACCAGCCTTACAATTAATGGCACCCCATTTCATAGCTGCTATAAATGGTAGGTTACAAAGTTTCTTCTGATAAGTCTCCAGTATCAACATTTCCAAACAAACAAAAACAGGGAGAATCTGTAGACGTGCTGAGATAATATAACATATTATTTTCTAGAATTCAGCCAGCCTTCACGAGACCATAACATATGCAAATATGTCCCCTTTTGTGTTTTACACCTCCAGCATAAGAATGACAACCCTTGAAAAAGTTTGGAAATCAACTTTAGAGGTTTGTCAGACTGCCTTAAAATAGTTCCAATCTTTGAAGCTTCTGTCTTGTCCAGTGTTTGCTGCACAGAGAGAATAGTGTTGCATCGGCAGAAGTCCACTTCTGCTCT
The DNA here is from genome assembly GCF_002910315.2 of Salvelinus sp. IW2-2015. NCBI lineage: Eukaryota > Metazoa > Chordata > Actinopteri > Salmoniformes > Salmonidae > Salvelinus > Salvelinus sp. IW2-2015. The sequence continues at coordinate 323,145 of NW_019957624.1, read as the reverse complement.
GTCACTGACTTGCTTCCCATCTGATCCTGCTCCTGACAGAGTTACCTTAGTGTACATTTATATATTATATTATCCATGGATAGAATCAATGGTTCAGTAATTGAAATGACCGTTATTCCCAGATCCCAGACTGTAGATTTAACCTGCTGTCCTGTAGCTACTGTAGATTTAACCTGCTGTCCTGTAGCTACTGTAGGTTTAACCTGCTGTCCTGTAGCTACTGTAGGTTAAGCCTGCTTGTCCTGTAAGCTACTGTAGATTTTAACCTGCTGTCCTGTAGCTACTGTAGATTTGTTTAAACCTGCTGTCTGTAGCTTACTGTAAGTTTAACTGCTTCCTGTAGCTTACTGTAGAATTTTACCTTGCTGTCCTGTAAGCTACTGTAGATTTAACCTGCTGTCCTGTAGCTACTGTAGGTTTAACCTGCTGTCCTGTAGCTACTGTAAGGTTTAACCCTGCTGTCCTGTAGCTAACTGTAGATTTAACCTGCTGTCCTGTAGCTACTGTAGATTTAACCTGCTGTCCTGTAGCTACTGTAGATTTAACTGCCTGTCCTGTAGCTTACTGTAGAGATTTCACCTGCTGTCCTGTAAGCTACTGGTAGATTTAACCTGCTGTTCCTGTAAGCTACTGTAGATTTAACCTGCTGTCCTCTGTTAGATCTACTGTAGCACTTTAACCTGCTGTCTGTAGCTACTGTAGATTAACCTGCTGTCCTGTAGCTACTGTAGATTTAACCTGCGCTGTCCCTGTAGCTACTGTAGATTTAACCTGCTGTCCTGTAGCTACTGTAGATTTAACCTGCTGTCCTGTAGTACTGTAGGTTTAACCTGCTGTCCTGTAGCTACTGTAGGTTAACCCATCAACTCAAGATGGAACTTTGTATCAATTCACTGATTCTTATAATATACTGCTAAATAAAGCTGAGCTCCGTAGACTGGTCTTCCCTGGTTGTCTGACCCTGCTGGGACACATGTTTATACTGTTTCAATGTGAAAAGTAGTAGCCAGTTTCTGCACTGCTTCGCTTTAACAAATCAGAGAAAAATCTCAATACAGACACTAGCTGCCTCAGTACTGGTCCTATATGCCAGCCTTTCAGATGCTTTGCCTTCACACAGCCTGTCCGCACGCTCGGTGGTGTCTAGGTGGTCCTAAATTCTGCCAGCTGAAACCGGAGAACAGCCTACCCGACCGCTCTGAGGAGTCAGCATGGTCCTAAAGCACACTGGAGCCGCATTGTGCATCACAGTGCAATGATAAAACTTGGGAGGGGGGGGGGGGCAAATATGCGAATAAAAAAAATGTGGGGAGGTCATGTCCCCCCCGTCCCCAGTGAAAATTGCACCCCTGATTATTTGTATAATCGCTCAATAGTGAGAGACAGAGCGCTGTCTGTAGATTTGTAGGGAATAAAGTAGGTAGTGCTACGTAATGTACTTCAGTAGCCTGGTCCCAGACCTGTACATCAACTATGACAACAGCAGTCAGAGTGGTTGGCTAAAGCACATGCAGATCTGGGATCAGGCTAGTACTTCTTCGGAGGTTACATAAGTTGTATAATATAGGCCATTGGTTTGTCCTGTTTCCATTTGTGTCTGTCTGTGCTGGTACCTGTTTGTTTGTCRTATTCTAGGCTGTGGTTAAAGGCTCTGAAGTTGCAACAAAGATTTAACATAATACTTTCTTTCTGTTTTATAATCTCTCTCTGTCTCCAAGGACTGTAGCTCGGCAACGCTTGTTTACAGAACACTGTCATTCAGATAAATGATTTTCTGAAGCAGTTTGGTGTGCGAGCAGCCTTGTAAGAGAAAATAAAGACGATCTCTGTCATTATCATACCGTAACCAGGGTCAAGGTGCCGTGGAGTGTCAGCCAGTATGGTAGTGTTTGTGCTCATTTACATTTTTACATCCGAATCATTTAACAGACGCTCTTATCCAGAGCCACTTACAAGAGCAATAATGGTTAAGTGCCTTGCTCAAGGGCACATCGACATATTTTTCACCTAGTCGGCTGGGGCCCAAAAGCTCTTAATCGCTAGGCTACCTGCCCCCTATGGTTTACAGTTCCATGGAGAACATGCGCTAGAACAGCATATGTGTGTATATATAATATATGTAAAACGGTTGCACACCATGGATTCTCTCTGCTGCATTGTGTCCTTCAGAACACTCTCAGGGAGAAGAGCTAGTGAAAGAGAGGGATGGCGAGAGGCAGAGCGGGAGAGCTATATTGAAGAGAGAGTAAATCCATTTGAATTTAATCACTTACCTTCCATACATATTTGCCCATTGTAGAAATGCTCAGAATGTGACTTTTTGGGAACTGAATGCCAGAACATTAAAGAGATAGAGGTGCTGAAAGTTGACCCATTTAACCCCACCATGAGACATGGTGATGTCTTCATCACTTAAAAAGATACAAGGTTGAGATTGATCTCATCAAATCTTACAAACAGGGTTGTCAAACTATTTTATAATTTCTAAAAAACTTAATGTCAATGATCTAAAAACATGTGAAGATATTTTTCCCTATTCACATATGTTGTAGCTTAAACCCTATTTTACATCATCTGAGGTTTCTGTGTTGTGACCTCTTTTGGTTGAGACACAACAAAATCAATCAAATGTTATTTGTCACATGTGCCGAATACAACAGGTGTAGACCTTACAGTGAAATGAATACTTACAAGCCCTTAACCAACAATGCAGCTTTAAGAAAAATACCTAAAAAAAGAAGAAATAAAGGAACAAATAATTAAGAGTAAAGTAACAGTAGCGAGGCTATATACAGGGGGTACTGATACAGAGTCAATGTGTGGGGGCACCGGTTAGTTGAGATAATATATACATGTAGGTAGTTATTAAAGTGACGTATGTATAGAAGATAACAGGGAGTAGCAGCAGCGTAAAAGAGGGGAGGGGGGTAATGCAAATAGTCTGGGTAGCCATTCGATTAGCTGTTCTTATGGCTTGGGGGTAGAAGCTGTTTAGAAGTCTCTTGGACCTTGACTTGGGGCTAAGGTACCGCTTGCCGTGCAGTAACAGAGAGAACAGTCTGACTGGGGTGGCTGGAGTCTTTGACAATTTTTAGTGCCTTCCTCTGACACCACCTGGTATAGAGGTCCTGGGTGGCAGGAAGCTTGGCCCCAGTGATGTACTGGGCTGTACACACTACCCTCTGTAGTGCCTTGTGGTCATAGGCCGAGCAGTTGCCATACCAGGCAGTGATGCAACCAGTCAGTATACTCTTGATGGTGCACCTGTAGAACCTTTTGAGGATCTGAGGATCCATGCCACATCTTTTCAGTCTCCTGAGGGGTAATAGGCATTGTCGTGCCCTCTTCACAACTGTCTTGGTGTGCTTGGACCATGTTAGTTTGTTGGTGATGTGGACACCAAGGAACTTGAAGCTCTCAACCTGCTCCACTAGAGCCCCGTTGATGAGAATGGGGGCGTGCTCGGTCCTCCTTTACCTGTAGTCCACAATCATCTCCTTTGTCTTGATCATGTTGAGGGAGAGGTTGTTGTCTCTGTTCATCATATATGCATAGTCACTTTAACCATATCTACATGTACATACTACCTCAATCAGCCTGACTAACCTGTGTCTGTATGTAGCCTCGCTACTTTTATAGCCTCACTACTGTATATAGCCTGTCTTTTTACTGTTGTTTTATTTCTTTACTTACCTATTGTTCACCTAATACCTTTTTTGCACTATTGGTTAGAGCCTGTAAGTAAGCATTTCACTGTAAGGTCTACACGTGCACGTGACAAAAAAACGTTGATTTGATTTGTCCTGGCACCACACGGCCAGGTCTCTGACCTCCTCCCTATATGCTGTCTCGTCATTGTTGGTGATCAGGCCTACAGGATGGGTGTCATGTTTTGGCTGATAAATGTACTAAAATGGGAATAGCATTTAAATTGCAACTTTCAAATGGTATCAGAAAGATGGTTGGCAGTCCAGACATCAGAGAATGTTGACTTTAATGGTATTTTTTGTATTATTATAATGTCAAACCTCCATAGCAAATATAGATAATAGACATGACCATTTAAGTTGACATTCGACGGTGGGTGCCATCTTTGTGGTAGTATTTAGAACATAACATTTCAATTCAATTAACATTTCAATGGTGTACCCGCTAAATTACAGTGGTCTGAAGTGATAGGTGCCTTCTATTAATTATATTTATATGATTAAAATGACACACACCAAGAGCATGTTGTGTATCAACCAATTGTGGGCACAACACAAAAACTTCAGATGTGAAATAGGGTCTAAGCTACAATGTATGTGAATATGGAAAAAATATACACTACCGTTCAAAAGTTTGGGGTCACTTAGAAATGTCCTTGTTTTTGAAAGAAAAGCTATTTCTTTAGTCCATTAAAATAACATCAAATTGATCAGAAATACAGTGTAGACATTGTTAATGTTGTAAATTACTATTGTAGCTGGCAACGGCTGATTTTTTATGGAATATCTACATAGGCGTACAGAGGCCCATTATCAGCAACCATCACTCCTGTGTTCCAAAGGCACGTTGTGTTAGCTAATCCAAGTTTATCATTTTAAAAGGCTAATTGATCATTAGAAAACCCTTTTGCAATTATGTTAGCACAGCTGAAAACTGTTGTGCTGATTTAAAGACGCAATTAAACGGACCTTCTTTAGACTAGTTGAGTATCTGGGGCATCAGCATTTGTGGGTTCGATTACAGGCTCAAAATGTCCAGAAACAAAGAACTTTCTTCTGAAACTCGTCAGTCTATTTTTGTTCTGAGAAATGAAGGCTATTCCATGCGAGAAATTGCCAAGAAACTGAAGATCTCGTACAACGCTGTGTACTACTCCCTTCACAGAACAGCACTAACTGGCTATAACCAGAATAGAAAAAGGAGTGGGAGGCCCTGGTGCACAACTGAGCAAGAGGACAAGTACATTAGAGTGTATAGTTTGAGAAACAGATGCCTCATAAGTCCTCAACTGGCAGCTTCATTAAATAGTACCCGCAAAACATCAGTCTCAACATCAACAGTGAAGAGGCGACTCCGGGATACTGGCCTTCTAGGCATGCATAGTTCCTCTGTCTGGTGTCTGTGTTCTTTTGCCCATCTTAATCTTTTCTTTTTATTGGCCAGTCTGAGATGGCTTTATCTTTGCAACTCTGCCTAGAAGGCCAGAATCCTGGAGTCGCCTTTTCACTGTTGACGTTGAGACTGGTGTTTTGCGGGCACTATTTAATGAAGCTGCCAGTTGAGGACTTGTGAGGCAAACATGTATGGAAAGTTTTGTTTAAATCAGATGGAATGCTGTCAAAAAGTGATTGAAATCAAATGTATTTACCCGAGAGAGACTGGAAAAATAGAGGTAGGGAGTAAGGGAGAGCAGGTGGACAGATAGAAGTGTAAGGTCAGAGAGGGGGAGAGAGGGAGGGGTTTGGGTAAATTAAAGTTATTTCGATGGCTCTCCAGATGTTTGAAGAGCTGAACATGTCAACCTTTCCATCTAAAGACTACACTTTTCTCTTTCCTGACTTAAAATGGCAATCACAGTTTGTAGGATATTTTCAGACTTCAAAAGTGGTCTTAAGTTGAGTTGGAGACCAAATGCTGCTTGAGGTAGTGTTGGGGGGTCAGTATGGGGGACTCTTTCCCATGGTCCAAAGAAGACCCCAATGCCCCTGGGTAAGACCTTCAGATGATAATTATTCTCTCTCTCTAAGTGGATACTATAGTGACCCTTGGTGGTCTGGCTGGCAGGAAGGTTTGACCAGACCATGGCTTCAGTAGAGACTGTACCACAGCCTCAACATGACACGACTACCTCTGGTGTTTCTACAGGGATGCAGTCTGGCCTACCTGCTACGGCCGGTAACTATACGCACACTAGTGTTTTCACAACACTAACATTTTACATACAATACCAGGCCAAGTATCACGATACCAAGTAGTATCGTGCCGTCCCCCGGGCACTTGTTCCTGTTTTCTAAAACGTTCTCCAAAAACCCGGCACTGAAATTCACACTTCTACTCAGTACAACACATTGAATTTATCTTCACACTGTTCAGTGTTTAATGAAATACTGCATAGAATGGCTGATTTGCTCACATTTGCAAATGCCTACCTGTAATTTGGCTYAAGGAATGGATGGAAGGAATATACATGCATAATGATCTGAATGTCAATGTGTTAGTAAGGGGAAAACACTGCATTAAACCTTGTTTACTCTTCAGTTAACAGAGACACACACTCTGTCTCCCTCACTCATAAACACACACCACTCTCTCTCCCACAAACAGACACACTTCTCCCAACTTTTAAAACGTTAGGCACCAAACAGAATTTAAGACGCACCAGAAATACATAGATTTTTGAAATAGTTCAGGCTTCCATTAGGCCACATATGTCAGAGTCAAGGCCCGCGGGCCACATCCGGCCCGCGAGAAGGTTTTTTACGGCCCCTGGGATGATCTTGATTTATTATTAGAACCGGCCCGCAGACCGCAGCAAGCCGGCAGCCCGCAGATCTTTTACACGCACCAATACTACATTTCCCACAATGCAACGGTGACGCACCGAGCAGTAGGCTGCTTCATTTCAATATTTATTGGCACAGCAGTCGTCAGCATCACAGTAAAATTAACTTTCAGATACCCATCAAAAATGGCAAAACGGAAGGTGGACACTGAGAACCGCGCGGGTTCAACAGTGGAGGTCGGAAGTATATGTTCACGGAGGTAGCTGGAAAACCTGTGTGTCTTCTGTGTGGAGAAAGTGTGGCGGTACTGAAAGAGTATAATCTGAGACGACATTATGAAACGAAACACGCGGACAAAAACAAGAATATGGACATGGAAACAAGGCTACAAAAGGCAGAGGAATTAAAACGAGGCCTCAAATCTCGACAGGCTCTGTTCAAAAAAGCCAAACACAAGGCCAGGCTGCTGTCAAGGCCAGTTTTATTTTGGCAGAAGAGATCGCAAATCAGCCCGGCCATTTACGGAGGGGGATTTCATCAAAAACTGCATGATTAAAGTTTGTGACGAAGTTTGCCCAGAAAAAGGCAACTCTTTTTAAATGTGAGTCTGAGCAGAAACACCATTGCCGAGAGAGTAGACCAGTTGTCCATCAATCTAAAAGAGCAGCTTGTGAAAAAAGGAAAAGATTTCATTGCATATCCTGGCTGTGGATGAGAGCACCGACATTTCTGACATTGCCCAGTTGTCAATTTTCATCCGCGGAGTGGACTCCAGCCTAAGCGTGACAGAGGAGTTTTTGGCTTTACGTCCTATGCATGGCAACAACTACGGGGCATGATTTGTATGAAGAGGTGTCAAGATGTGTAAATGAGATGGAGCTGCCTTGGGAAAAACTCGTGGGTTTGACAACCGACGGAGCACCTGCGATGTGTGGACACAGGAGCGGACTGGTGGCGAAGATACGGGAAAAGATGCAAGAGGAAAACGCGACAGGTGAGCTGACAGCTTATCATTGTATCATACACCAGGAAGCGTTGTGCGGTAAAGCCTTGAAAATGGAGCATGAGGCATCATCACCGCGCACAGTTAACTTATCAGAGCCAAAGGTTTGAATCACCGCCAGTTCAAGGCATTTCTGACGGAGTTAGAAACGGAGCATGGTGATTTGCCTTATCACACAGAGGTGCGATGGCTAAGCCAGGGAAAGGTGCTTCAAAGATGTTTCGAGCTTCGTGAGGAGATTTGTCTGTTCTTGGACAGCAAAGGGAAAGACACAACACAACTCCGAGACGAAATGTTTCTGTGTGAAATGGCTTTTCTGTGTGACATTACGAGTCACTGAATGCAATGAACTTGCAGCTGCAGGGTCGGGATCATGTCATCTCTGATATGTACAGTACAGTGAAGGCATTTAAAACCAAACTGACTCGTGGGAGACGCAGATGCGGAAAGAAAATTGAGCCACTTTCCCAGCTGCCAGACCATGAAAGAGAAGCTCTCTACCAGTGCGTTCCCGAGCGCACAGTTGGCTGATAAAATAGGTATGCTTGCCGCTGACTTCGACGCCGATTTGCTGACTTTGAAGCAAAAAAGCAGGTTGGAACTGCTCGGTAACCCATTTGCTGTTGACGTGGAAAGCTCACCACCAAACCTCCAAATGGAGTTGATTGACCTCCAATGCAATGATGCACTGAGGGCAAAAATATGCGGCAGTGGGTGCTGCGGAGTTCGCCCGTTTCCTCCCCGACACACAATGCCCCAGCTGCGCATCCAGGCTGCTCAAACGTTGTCTATGTTTGGCAGCACATACCTGTGTGAACAACTGTTTTCTTTGATGAACCTGAACAAAACATCACACAGAAGTCGACTTACTGCTGAACACCTCCACTCAATTCTGAGGATTTCCTCAGCTCAGAGCCTTACCCCGAACATTGATGAACTTGTGGAAAAGATGGGACACCACCAAGTATCACCCTCAACCTCAAACAAGTGAACATTACTGTGCAATCACATATTTAGAGTTTTTACTCAGTTCAAGTTTAAAAGTTAAAGTTTAATATTTGTTTTCACTGCATGTTACTTCTCCTTAAACAAAGTGTTGTTTTGATTAATAGATTTTTGCACTTTATTTTATTGTATTTCAATCCAATTATATTTTAAAAATATTTCAGTTGAGTGGATGATAGAAAATTGCTATTATTGTTTTTTTCTTTGAAGTAAATTTAGCCCACTTTTGCTAAAATAGAAAATATAGGCTACTGATGGTGCCTTGAATACCGGTTTCTTTCATTTAATGTTCATGTTATGGGGATTTTTATATAAAGGAAATTTGTCTTTTGTGTCTGTTGAAAATTAAAGATTACTGACAGAGCCATAAGAAAATATTGCTTTATTTATCTGATCATATTGGAATATATTTGTTAGGTTTTCAGTAGGTTCAATTAGTTCACTAGACCATATGCGTCATTTAAATTTTTCAATGAACATTCGAACAGTCCGGCCCTCGGCTTGTAGCTAAAATTTTTATTTGGCCCTCCGTCCATTTGACTTTGACACCCTTCCATTAGGCCTATATGAATCCTACCTTTTGAAACAGTTCAGGCTTCCATTAGGCCTATATGAATCCTACCTTTTGAAACATTCAGCTGCCATTAGGCCTATATGAATCCTACCTTTTGAAACAGTTCAGGCTTCCATTAGGCCTATATGAATCCTACCTTTTGAAACAGTTCAGCTTCCATTAGGCCTATATGAATCCTACCTTTTGAAACAGTTCAGGCTTCCATTAGGCCTATATGAATCCTACCTTTTGAAACAGTTCAGGCTTCCATTAGGCCTATATGAATCCTACCTTTTGAAACAGTTCAGGCTTCCATTAGGCCTATATGAATCCTACCTTTTGAAACAGTTCAGGCTTCCATTAGGCCTATATGAATCCTACTTTTGAAACAGTTCAGGCTTCCATTAGGCCTATATGAATCCTACCTTTTGAAACAGTTCAGGCTTCCATTAGGCCTATATGAATCCTACCTTTGAAACAGTTCAGGCTTCCATTAGGCCTATATGAATCCTACCTTTTGAAACAGTTCAGGCTTCCATTAGGCCTATATGAATCCTACCTTTTGAAACAGTTCAGGCTTCCATTAGGCCTAATGAATCCTACCTTTTGAAACAGTTCAGGCTTCCATTAGGCCTATATGAATCCTACCTTTTGAAACAGTTCAGGCTTCCATTAGGCCTATATGAATCCTACCTTTTGAAACAGTTCAGGCTTCCTTAGGCCTATATGAATCCTACCTTTTGAAACAGTTCAAGCTTCCATTAGGCCTATATGAATCCTACCTTTGAAACAGTTCAGCTTCCATAGCCTATATGAATCCTACCTTTGAAACATTCAGCTTCCATTAGCCTATATGAATCCTACCTTTTGAACAGTTCAGGCTTCCATTAGGCCTATATGAATCCTACCTTTTGAAACAGTTCAGGCTTCCATTAGGCCTATATGAATCCTACCTTTTGAAACAGTTCAGGCTTCCATTAGGCCTATATGAATCCTACCTTTTGAAACAGTTCAGGCTTCCATTAGGCCTATATGAATCCTACCTTTTGAAACAGTTCAGGCTTCCATTAGCCTATATGAATCCTACCTTTTGAAACAGTTCAGGCTTCCATTAGGCCTATATGAATCCTACCTTTTGAAACAGTTCAGCTTCCATTAGGCCTATATGAATCCTACCTTTTGAAACAGTTCAGGCTTCCATTAGGCCTATATGAATCCTACCTTTTGAAACAGTTCAGGCTTCCATTAGCCTATATGAATCCTACCTTTTGAAACAGTTCAGGCTTCCATTAGGCCTATATGAATCCTACCTTTTGAAACAGTCAGGCTTCCATTAGGCCTATATGAATCCTACCTTTTGAAACAGTTCAAGCTTCCATTAGGCCTATATGAATCCTACCTTTTGAAACAGTTCAGGCTTCCATTAGGCCTATATGAATCCTACCTTTTGAAACAGTTCAGGCTTCCATTAGGCCTATATGAATCCTACCTTTTGAAACAGTTCAGGCTTCCATTAGGCCTATATGAATCCTACCTTTTGAAACAGTTCAGGCTTCCATTAGGCCTATATGAATCCTACCTTTTGAAACAGTTCAGGCTTCCATTAGGCCTATATGAATCCTACCTTTTGAAACAGTTCAGGCTTCCATTAGGCCTATATGAATCCTACCTTTTGAAACAGTTCAGGCTTCCATTAGGCCTATATGAATCCTACCTTTGAAACAGTTCAGGCTTCCATTAGCCTATATGAATCCTACCTTTTAAACATTCAGGCTTCCATTAGGCCTATATGAATCCTACCTTTTGAAACAGTTCAGGCTTCCATTAGGCCTATATGAATCCTACCTTTTGAAGCACATCTCATGAGTAGCAGACCCTTTTCCTTTATTCCTGGGCCAATCAGATGTGCCTAAACCTACTGTCAAGTTACCAGGTTCTTTGCTAGCTAGGTAACATGACTGAACAATGTTGTTTGTTATTGTTTATCAAACCAATCATTTGCGACCCGGATTAGTTTAAAACGGCCGTGACATTTGTGAAATTATATAAAATGCGCGCGAATCCCGATGGAAAGAAAAAAAGTAATCTCCGGTAATATGGGTCATATGTTTTTACCCGTTTAGGCTAGAGACGAGACGTTTTCTTTGCTGTAAATCTGCAAGCATGCCTGTCGCGAAGCGGTGCTCCATTTTACCTCTGACACCCAGAGGCTGCATGACAGTGAACTTTCAAAGAGTCGTTCAGACTGGTCTGTGCTCTTGGTTATAACAGGCAATGAAATGATACAATGTAGGCTGTCAATATTGCTCGCTACTCCAATGTAACAAATGTACAAATCTAACAACAGAAAACGTATCAGAGGCTGGGTCTGCATCTCTGCTCGCCATCACGGCTAAAATATATATATTTTTAAACTGATGGAGTTATAGAAGCGCGTGAAGAGCGGACAGAGAAAAGCATGTGAGTCAGGGGCGGGCTGGTCGGGGAAGCGGCTGGCTGATTACAGCTGACACACATGAAATGCGCATGAAAGTGAAGTGAATATTATTGGACCAGGGCATACAAGAGACTAGTGGCTGTTGCTTAAATTCAAGTGAATTTGTAAACATAACTGACTTTAACATATTTTATATCAGGTTCTTTAGATCGGTAGGGCTGAAAAATGTTGTAGTATCATATGAAACGGTACTACAGTCGTGGCCAAAAGTTTTGAGAATGACAGAAATATTAATTTTCACAAAGTCTGCTGCTTCAGTGTCTTTAGATATTTTTGTCAGATGTTACTATGGAATACTGAAGTATAATTACAAGCATTTCATAAATGGCAAAGGCTTTTATTGACAATTACATGAAGTTGATGCAAAGAGAACCTTCTTTTTCAAGACCTCTGCAATCCGCCCTGGCATGCTGTCAATTAACTTCTGGGCCACATCCTGACTGAAGGCAGCCCATTCTTGCATAATCGATGCTTAGAGTTTGTCAGAATTTGTGGGATTTTGTTTGTCCACCCACCTCTTGAGGATTGACCACAAGTTCCCAATGGGATTAAGGTCTGGGGAGTTTCCTGGCCATGGACCCAAAATATCGATGTTTTGTTCAATGAGCCACTTAGTTATCACTTTTGCCTTATGGCAAGGTGCTCCATCATACTGGAAAAGGCATTGTTCATCACCAAACTGTTCCTGGATGGTTGGGAGAAGTTGCTTTCGGAGGATGTGTTGGTACCATTCTTTATTCATGGCTGTGTTCTTAGGCAAAATTGTGAGTGAGCCCACTCCCTTGGCTGAGAAGCAACCCCACACATGAATGGTCTCAGTGAGCTTTTAACTGTTTGGGCTGACACAGGACTGATGGTAGCGCTCACTTGCGCTTCTCAGACAAGCTTTTTTCCGGATGCCCAAACAATAGTTCAGCTTCAACCCCATCTCTACCTTTTGCAGAATATCAGTCTGTCCCTGATGTTTTTCTGGAGAGAAGTGGCTTCTTGCTACCTTCTTGACCCAGGAGGCATCCTCAAAAGTCTTTGCCTCACTGTGCATGCAGATGCAGTCACACCTGCCTGCTGCCATTCCTGAGCAAGCTCTGTACTGGTGGTTCCCGATCCCGCCGCTGAATCAACTTTAGGAGACGGTCCTGGTCTTGCTGGACTTTCTTGGTGCCTGAAGTTTTTCTTCACAAAATTTGAACCGCTCTCCTTGAAGTTCTTGATGATCTGATAAATGGTTGATTTAGGTGCAATCTTACTGGCAGCAATATCCTTGCCTGTGAAGCCTTTTTGTGCAAAGCAATGATGAGGCATGTGTTTCCTTGCAGGTACCATGGTTGACAGAGGAAGAAATGATCCAAGCACCACCCCTCCTTTTCAAGCTTCCAGTCTGTTATTCGAACTCAATCAGCATGACAGAGTGATCTCCAGCCTTGTCCTCGTCAACACTCACACCTGTTATAACGAGAGAATCACTGACATGATGTCAGCTGGTCCTTTTGTGGCAGGGCTGAAATGCAGTGGAAATGTTTTTTGGGGATTCAGTTCATTTGCATGGCAAAGAGGGACTGCAATTAATTGCAATTCATCTGYTCACTCTTCATAACATTCTGGAGTATATGCAAATTGCCATCATACAAACTGAGGCAGCAAACTTTGTGAAAATTAATATTTGTGTCATTCTCAAAGGTTTTGGCCATGACTGTACAGTATTCTAATGTTGGTATCATGACGTTTTGGCACCGTGATATTACCGTGGTACTGGCATGCCATGATGCAACACACATGCACCCAGTCAAGTCTTCAAAACACTTTAGTTACAAATGTTAGTATAAGGGTCCTTGACAAGGTTGTGTTCACCTTTGTGTTAAACCCCATACGTTCAGTCTGTCAGTCAGTTCATTACATCAGTACTGCGGTGACAAACGAGCTTGATTAAGTGTGTCTGTGTTTGTGTGTGACTCATAGGAGTTAGATTAATTGGAGGTGTTGAGGTATGAAGCAGCAAATGACAAGATGTCTTTGGCATAATGACAAACAACAAAGAGAGAGGGGGGGGTGAGAGAGGGGGAGGTAAGAGAGGAGGGAGGGAGAGAATGGGGTATGTGGGTGGTAATATTGCTAGAGCAAAAACATTTCATTCAAAATAACTGTGCTCAGGCTCCTTGTAAAGTCATTCATCTGAGAAGAGGGAGGGAGTGAAGGGATTGATTTGGAGACCAGGTAAAATAATTTTGGAGATGCAAATTAAACACCCTCACAGCAAATTATTTACGATAATAGGAGAGGGAGGTGTGTGTGCGTGTCTCTCTGCATGTGTGTGTGTGGCATGCGTGTGCTTCCAGCTGTCACTGTCTCATGTCAGAATTAGACGCTCATCCATGTTTGTCGAACATCAATTTTCTAAATTGTTCCAAATGTCAAATTTCTAAGTGTTTAAGGTTATGTTAAGGTTTGGGATAGGCTTAAAACAAAAATCTCAAAAACAACTTTCTATCAGTAGATTCAAACATGCACCCTTTGGCGTGGCTGGCGCGAGGCGGCAGGGTTTCTAAACCAACCCGGGTGTAATATACGTCTGGCCACTGGTTGGTTTTGTGGCGCTCGTCTGATTTTGCATAGGGAACTGTAAACAGGAAGAGGTGCATATTTATTCGCCCAGCAGCAGTCACTAAGCTAGCAAGCTAAAGTTTTAGCTAGTGAGTCACATAAATGTACATTCAGCCTGTTAATTATTTCAGTCCAATTGGCCTTATCTTACTAATTAACATAGTTTGATAGCTAACATGCTAGCTAGCTAATGCTAACAACGCCAGCTAATCTCCTATGTGGATGCCTCCATCTTTGTAGCTAACGTTAGCTAGTTAAGTAAAGTAGCTGGTTAATGTGGTGCACAGCAGGCTACAATACTGTTATAGTATTACTGAATGACAACACTATAGCTTTGTCATTACTAGTTGGCAAGTTGGTCGATTAGGGAGTACAGTAGGCTACGATAACAACATAGCCTTGTCACTAGATACTAGTTGGTTGTGTGCACTCTCACTAGATATAATTCTATGGTTCAGTGGCAGATTTTGAAAAAAGAAAATAGACATATACAGTATATCATCAGCAATTCTCAATCAGATGAGATAAACAGCTAACCCAAAATTGAATTTCATAAATGTGCGCACTAATAATTGTTAATATTCCAATTATCTATGCCCGATCCATTCCCAAACTTGAAGCCCTCTGTCCCCAGCAGGAAAGACCAGGAAAAAGTGTTGGCTTAAAGTACAACTTCCTATTGAGGACATTTTAAGATAAATTAAGTTCATATTTAGATGTAGAGTTAATGAATAGAAGCATATACAAGCAATCAATTAAATGTATTTTTATAAAGCCCCTTTTACATCAGAAGTTGTCACAAAGTGCTTATACAGATACCCAGCCTAAAACCCTAAAGAGCAAGCAATGCAGATGTAGAAGCAGGAAGGAAAAACTCTCTAGAAAGGCAGAAACCTAGAGAGGAACCAGGCTCTGAGGGGTGGCCAGTCTTCTTCTGGCTGTGCTGGTGGAAATTATGAAAGACTACAGACATTTTGACCAGATCGTTCTTCAAGGAATTTAAACGTTCATAGATGACCAGCAGGGTCAAATAATAATCACAGTGGTTATAGAGGGTGAAATGGTTCAGCACTTCAGGAGTAAATGCCAGTTGGTTCTTCATAGCTGAGCATTTAGAGGTTGAGACAGTAGGTCCGGTAGAGAGAGACAGGATCAAACAGCAGGTCCGGTAGAGAGAGACAGGATCAAACAGCGGGTCCGGTAGAGAGAGACAGGTTCAAGCAGTAGGTCCGGTAGAGAGAGACAGGCTCAAACAGCGTGTCCGGTAGATAGAGACAGGATCAAARAGCAGGTCCGGTAGAGAGAGACAGGATCAAACAGCAGGTCTGGGACAAGGTAGTACTTCCGGTGAGTCCTAAACAGGTCAGGGTTCCATAACAGCAGAGACTGGATCAGCAGCACGACCAGGTGGACTGGAGACAGGGACAGCCAGGAGTCATCAGGCCAGGTAGTCCTGAGGCATGGTCCTAGGGCTCAAGTCCTGCATCCTTTATTTAATGTGTGTAGACTAGAGGTTTTGTAACGTCACATGATTTAGCCCACCTGTCAATCCAGATCTGAATATTTTATATCTTTTTTACTGGACACAGTTTTTCCCCCCCGAAGCTAATCACTGAATGTCCTACTACAAGGATGTGGTCAGGTTGACTCAGGTCTGAGTCACAATAACACAGATCACACACACCACAGATTGCGAGGGGAAGTACAATGAGCAGTAGGGGAAATGAAGTCTGGTTGCCACACACACACTTCCTTTAGGTTAGTGTGTAGTCAAGGTTRTGTCATTAAAATAACATTGTGCCCAGCTTTAAGATCTGCCAACCTGCTCCGTGGGTGACAGGTAACCGTGTTTCCACCAAGCTGTTCGTGGCCTGGAGTGGCACGCTGGAACTTCCAGAGGCTTGGAGACCTGAAGCCATGTGATGTGGTCCAGCTAATTGTCACACACGTATACACACTCACTCGGTTTTGTCGTATAATTATTTTCACTTAAGGAAATTGTACCTTTTTTAAATTCTTTTATGTGACACCCCTATTAGCTCAACCACAGTCCTCACAGCTGCATTCGTCTGCCCCTGCACCTGCTACACCGGCTGTGACAGGTGATTATCACATACATGTATACACACATGCACCCTCTCCCTCACTTGGGGCTCTATTCAATCACATCCACTTTAGCTGACATCCACATAGAGGTTGTTATGGTGATGTCTGAGGTAGAACTGTGTTAGAGCTGTCACATCTACACAGAGGTTGTTATGGTGGTGTCTGAGGGGGAACTGTGTTAGAGCTGTCACATTCCATAGAGGTTGTTATGGTGGTGTCTGAGGGGGAACTGTGTTAGAGCTGTCACATCTACATAGAGGTTGTTATGGTGGTGTCTGAGGTAGAACTGTGTTAGAGCTGTCACATCCACATAGATGGTTGTTATGGTGGTGTCTGAGGGGGAACTGTGTTAGAGCTGTCACATCACATATAGGTTGTTTATGGTGGTGTCTGAGGTGGAACTGTGTTAGAGCTGTCACATCCACATAGAGGTTGTTATGTGTGATGTCTGAGGGGGAACTGTGTTAGAGCTGTCACATCTACATAGGGTTGTTATGGTGGTTCTGAGGGGGAACTGTGTTAGAGCTGTCACATTCACATAGAGTGTTATGGTGATGTCTGAGGGGGAATGTGTTAGAGTGTCACATACATGAGTGTTTGGTGTCTGAGGGGGAACTGTGTTAGAGCTGTCACATCCACATAGAGGTTGTTATGGTGGTGTCTGAGGGGGAACTGTGTTAGAGCTGTCACATCCACATAGAGGTTGTTATGGTGATGTCTGAGGGGAAACTGTGTTAGAGCTGTCACATCCACATAGAGGTTGTTATGGTGTGTCTGAGGGGGAACTGTGTTAGAGCTGTCACATACATAGAGGTTGTTATGGTGGTGTCTGAGGGGGAACTGTGTTAGAGCTGTCACATCTACATAGAGGTTGTTATGGTGGTGTCTGAGGGGGAACTGTGTTAGAGCTGTCACATCTACATAAGGTTGTTATGGTGATGTCTGAGGGGAACTGTGTTAGAGCTGTCATCCACATAGAGTTGTTATGGTGGATGTCTGAGGGGGAACTGTGTTAGAGCTGTCACATCTACATAGAGGTTGTATGGTGTGTCTGAGGGGGAACTGTTGTAGAGCTGTCACCATCACATAGAGGTTGTTATGGTGGATGTCTGAGGTAGAACTGTGTTAGAGCTGTCACATCCACATAGAGGTTGTTATGGTGGTGTCTGAGGGGAATGTGTTAGAGCTGTCACATCACATAGAGTTGTTATGGTGGATGTCTGAGGTGGAACTGTGTTAGAGCGTGTCACATCCACATAGAGGTTGTTATGGTGATGTCTGAGGGGGAACTGTGTTAGAGCTGTCACATCTACATAGAGGTTGTTATGGTGGATGTCTGAGGGGAACTGTGTTAGAGCTGTCACATCTACATAGAGGTTGTTATGGTGGTGTCTGAGGGGAACTGTGTTAGAGCTGTCACATCCACATAGGGTTGTTATGGTGATGTCTGAGGGGAACTGTGTTAGAGCTGTCACATCCACATAGGGTTGTTATGGTGGTGTCTGAGGAGGAACTGTGTTAGAGCTGTCACATTACATAGAGGTTTTATGGTGGTGTCTGAGGGGGAACTGTTTAGAGCTGTCACATCCACATAGAGGTTGTTATGGTGGTGTCTGAGGGGGAACTGTGTTGAGAGCTGTCACATCCACATAGAGGTTGTTATGGTGTGTTCTGAGGGAACGTGTGTTAGAGCTGTCACATCACATAGAGGTTGTTATGGATGTCTGAGGGGAACTGTTTAGAGCTGTCACATCACATAGAGGTTGTTATGGTGGTGTCTGAGGGGGAACTGTGTTAGAGCTGTACATCCACATAGAGGTTGTTATGGTGGTGTCTGAGGGGAACTGTGTTAGAGCTGTCACATTCACATAGAGGTTGTTATGGTGGTGCTGAGCTGAGGAACTGTGTTGAGCTGTCACATTCCACATAGAGGTTGTTATGGTGGTGTCTGAGGGTAGAACTGTTTAGAGCTGTCACATCCACATAGAGGTTGTTATGGTGGTGTCTGAGGGGTAGAACTGTGTTAGAGCTGTCACATCCACATAGAGGTTGTTATGGTTGTTATGGTGTCTGAGGTGGAACTGTGTTAGAGCTGTCACATCTACATAGAGGTTTTTATGGTGATGCTGAGGGAACTGTGTTAGAGCTGTCACATCCACATAGAGGTTGTTATTGGTGATGTCTGAGGTGAACTGTGTTAGAGCTGTCACATCCACATAGAGGTTGTTATGGTGGTGTCTGAGTGGGGAACTGTGTTAGAGCTGTCACATACATAGGGTTGTTATGGTGGTGTTTGAGGAGGGGAACTGTGTTAGAGCTGTCACATTCACATAGAGGTTGTTATGGTGGTGTCTGAGGGAACTGTGTTAGAGCTGTCACATCCACATAGAGTTAGGGTGTTAGGTGATGTCTGAGGGGGAACTGTGTTAGAGCTGTCACATCCACATAGAGGTTGTTATGGTGATGTCTGAGGTGGAACTGTGTTAGAGCTGTCACATCTCACATAGAGGTTGTTATGGTGATGTCTGAGGGGGAACTGTGTTAGAGCTGTCACATCCACATAGTGGTTGTTATGGTGGTGTCTGAGGGGGAACTGTGTTAGAGCTGTCACATCACATAGAGGTTGTTTTATGGTGTGTCTGAGGGGGAACTGTGTTAGACTGTCACAATCTACATAGAGGTTGTTATGTGTGGTGTCTGAGGTGGAACTGTGTTAGAGCTGTCAATCCACATAGAGGTTGTTATGGTGGTGTCTGAGGTGGAACTGTGTTAGAGCTGTCACATCTACCATAGAGGTTGTTTATGTGTGTGTCTGAGGGGGAACTGTGTTAGAGCTGTCCACATCCACATAGAGGTTGTTATTGGTGTGTTCTGAGGGTGAACTGTGTTAGAGCTGTCACATCTCACATAGAGGTTGTTATTGGTGATGTCTGAGGGGAACTGTGTTAGAGCTGTCCACATCTACATAGAGGTTGTTATGGTGGTGTCTGAGGTGGAACTGTGTTAGAGCTGTCACATCACATAGAGGTTGTTATGGTGATGTCTGAGGGGGAACTGTGTTAGAGCTGTCACATCCACAAGAGGTTGTTATGGTGGTGTCTGAGGGGGAACTGTGTTAGAGCTGTCACAATCACATAGAGGTTGTTATGGTGGTGTCTGAGGGGAACTGTGTTAGAGCTGTCACATCTACATAGAGGTTGTTATGGTGGTGTCTGAGGGGAAACTGTGTTTAAGCTGTCAATCTACATAGAGGTTGTTATGGTGATGTCTGAGGGGGAACTGTGTTAGAGCTGTCATATCACATAGAGGTTGTTATGGTGGATGTCTGAGGGAACTGTGTTTAGAGCTGTCACATCACATAGAGTTGTTATGGTATGTCTGAGGCGAGAACTGTGTTAGAGCTGTCATATCTACATAGAGGTTGTTATGGTGGTGTCTGAGGGGAACTGTGTTAGAGCTGTCACATCAACATAGAGGTTGTTATGGTGGTGTCTTCTGGGTGAACTGTGTTAGAGCTGTCACAATCCACATAGAGGTTGGTTTATGGTGAGTGTCTGAGGTGAACTGTGTTAGAGCTGTCACATCTACATAGAGGTTGTTTGGTGGTGTCTGAGGTGAACTGTGTTAGACTGTCATATCTCACATAGAGGTTGTTTTGGTGGTGTCCTGAGGGGAACTGTGTTAGAGCTGTTCACATCTACCATAGAGGTTGTTATGTGTGGTGTCTGAGGTGGAACTGTGTTAGAGCTGTCATATCTACATAGAGGTTGTTATGGTGGTGTCTGAGGTAGAACTAGTGTTAGAGCTGTCACATTCACATAGAGGTTGTTATGTGGGTGTCTGAGGTCGAACTGTGTTAGAGCGGTCACATCACATAGGAGGTTGTGTATGGTGGTGGTCTGAGGTGGAACTGTGTTAGAGCTGTCATACATTACATTAGAGTTGTTATGGTGGTGTCTGAGGTAGAACTGTGTTAAGCTGTCATATCTACATAGAGGTTTTATGGTGGTGTCTGAGGTGGGACACTGTGTGTAGAGCTGTCACATATCACATAGAGGTTGTTATGGTGGGTGATGTCTGAGGGGGAACTGTGTTAGAGCTGTCACATCTACATAGAGGTTGTTATGGTGGTGTCTGAGGGGAACTGTGGTTAGAGGCTGTTCACCATCCTACATAGAGGTTGTTATGGTGGTGTCTGAGTGGTGCGATGGAACTGTGTTAAGCTGTCCACATCCACATAGAGCGTTGGTTAATGGTGGTGTCTGAGGGGGAACTTGTTATGAGCCTGTCCACATCTCACATAGAGGTTGTTATATGGTGTCTGAGGTGAACTGTGGTTAGAGCTGTCCATATCACATAGAGGTTTGTTATCGGGTGGTCTGAGTGGAACTGTGGTTAGAGCTGTCACTACTACATAGAGGTTGTTAATGGTGTGTCAGGTAGAACTGTTGTTAGAGCTGTCACAGTCCACCATAGAGGTTGTTATGGTGGTGTCTGAGGGGGTAACTGTGTTAGAGCTGTCACAGCCACATAGAGGTTGTTATCGGGTGATGTCTGGGAACGGTTAAGGTCATAACATGGTGTATGGTGAATGTTGAGGGAACTGTTGAGCTCACATCCACATAGAGGTTGGGTTTGTGGGTGTCTGAGGGGAAACTGTGTTAGAGCTGTCACATCCACATAGAGGTTGTTTATGGTGGTGTCTGAGGGGAACTGTGTTAGAGCTGTCACATCACATAGAGGTTGTTATGGTGAGTCTGAGGGGCGAACTGGTGTTAGAGCTGTCAATTTCGACATAGACGGTTGTTATATCTCTCTCT
>NW_019957624.1:267753-300640 GCF_002910315.2 Salvelinus sp. IW2-2015 | reverse complement strand
CTGTGTTAGAGCTGTCAAATTCACAAGCGGCTCCTGGCATTATACTTAAAGCGGACATTGTCATTGGCTGCACGGAGTCGCATTAACAGAAAACTCATGCAGCCCTGTTTACAAGTTTGAACACTGGAATGTGAGATGTAAATCTACACCTTGAGTAGTCTGATAGAAATCCTCATTTTATTTTATTATTTTGAATTTGTGCGTCAATATGTCTATATAGCCTACACTTTCTCATTCTGAACTTGTAACGCAAGTAGGATGGGTGCGGCTTTGTG
The DNA here is from genome assembly GCF_002910315.2 of Salvelinus sp. IW2-2015. Classification (NCBI taxonomy): domain Eukaryota; kingdom Metazoa; phylum Chordata; class Actinopteri; order Salmoniformes; family Salmonidae; genus Salvelinus; species Salvelinus sp. IW2-2015. Next base: position 300,365 of record NW_019957624.1, on the reverse strand, counting down.
ACAATGATCAAGAGCAGCTGCTCACCGATTTGACAGCTCCGAGGCAGTTACACCTCAGCTATTCGGTGGTTAACTCTTGATCTGATTGAATCTAGGCCTTTCTCCTTTAGATCTGCCACCCCCAGCAGTTCAGCTGCAGTCACAGCAGTCCTCTGCTGTGGTATTTCATTTACCAGCTGCACCAGTTCCTACTACACTGGCCGTGAAGGCATAMACTTTTGAGGATTCCCAGATAGAGACAGGTAATTCATAATTATATTACATACGCTCACTCACTCACACCAACAGATGTGCACACAAACATGTTGTTGGCCTGTATACTTACTGTCACTTTGTGCATCTCTCTTTCAGATTGGCCATGCTCTCCACCAGGGCCYGACAGCCTCACCCAGAAGTGCCTACACTGGGCCGATCAAGACTGACAAAGCAGAGATGGGTGGCTGACAAGGAAACATAAAACATGCACACACACGCTCTCTCTCTGTGTCTCTGTATCTCACACACACACACATTATCCACAATATAAATAAATTGTAATAACTTGTTTATTTTATGAATCTTCCATTTTATTTTAGGATTGGAGATATCTACTGTATGCCTACATTTCCATTATCAATGGATAAGAGCGTCTGCTAAATGACTTAAATGTAAATGTAAATGTAATTACTCTAAATATCTATCAAATCGAAGTGATATTGATAATATTGTAAAACAGTATTGCTTAATGTGTACAGTTTGAGGAAATTCTGTGTGCTCTTTTTGAGTTGAAAAACATAGCTCACTCTCTCACACACACACACACACACACACATTAGACCCAATGTAGATACATTGTTTATTTTATGTATGCTACATTTTATTTGAGGATTGTGTGCAATACATTACATTCACAGTTAAAGCAACAGTTTGGTGTATTGGATATTTCTCAGATTTTAAAATGAATGTTTCACAGGAATATAGAAGATCTGATTTCTTTTCATAGTGTTATTATGTACAGTAGGTGGTAATTGGCTTCTAACGAGCCGGCACTATAACAGTATTAGATCCAGAGTTATTCTGGTAGCTCATTCTGTTCTGACTTCTCGTGTGTGTGTGTGTTCATGCGTCATCTCTCCTCCCTATTGTGTGTGTGAGTTTTGTCAGTGAAGTGCTAATTGTAATCATCAGGTTTAACTGTGATGTTTTTAATTGAAAATTATGGGTGAGCGGTTCTGGGAAAGATAAATGTGTTTGTGTGTGTGTCTGTGAGTGTCCCTATGTCTGTGAGTGTCCCTATGTGTCTGTGAGTGTCCCTATGTGTCTGTGAGTGTCCCTATGTGTCTGTGAGTGTCCCTATGTGTCTGTGAGTGTCCTATGTGTCTGAGTGTTCTGTGTGTCTGTGAGTGTCCCTATGTGTCTGTGAGTGTCTATGTGTCTGAGTGTTCCTGTTGTCTGTGAGTGTCCCTATGTGTCTGTGAGTGTCCTATGTGTCTGTGAGTGTCCCTATGTGTCTGTGTGGTCTGATGTGCGTGTCCCTATGTGTCTGTGCTGCGTCTGAATGTCTGTGTCCCTATGTGTCTGTGTGCGTCTGAATGTCTGTGTCCCTATGTGTCTGTGTGCGTCTGAATGTCCCTATGTGTCTGAGTGTTTCTGTGTGTATCAATCCAAAGTCAAACCTTACAGAAAACAAAGAAACACCTACCTGGTTTGTAGTTTTATGTTGTTGCTTCTGATGGCGCTCTCCCTTTTCTCTCTTTCCGTGTGTGTGTTTTAGGGCAGGCGACACAGGTTGGGAGTGAATCTAGCACTGGAGGGGAGATGGTGCAGTCGAATAGCTATAGGAGGACCATGCAGAACACACACCACTGGACTCAAATGGATCCTGGGTGAGTACACACACACACACCAACTCCTTTTTCCCTCTTTGTTCACAAAATCACCCCGTCTGTCTGTTCCCCCCCCCTGTGGTTTGTCCCAGTCCTAGGCCCAGTGGCCAGCTGTGTTGTTAATGAGTTAGCTCAGACCACGGTACCACCGGTACAGGGGGTGGGGGGGACCTCAACAATCTGTTAAGGTTGGTTGTATAACTCAGTGTCAAGGGGAATCCAGGCAGGAGCATTCATGGTGTGTGTGCATGCTAGCTTGCTTCTTGGCTCCTTGCCAGTGAATATGTGTACAGTGGGGCAAAAAAGTATTTAGTCAGCCACCAATTGTGCAAGTTCTCCCACTTAAAAAGATGAGAGGCCTGTAATTTTCATCATAGGTACACTTCAACTAAGTGTTCAATTGGGTTGAGATCTGGTGACTGAGACACACACACACCATTTAAACCCCCTATGCTCCTTTGAAACCCCGTTTTCAATGTCACAGACCTTTTCACACAGACCTTTTCTTCTAGTCATGGTAGCCAAAATAATGGCCAGCTTGGCATTTTTAAACATGACCCTAAGCATGATGGGATGTTAATTACTTAATTAACTTAGGAACCACACCTGTGTGTAAGCACATGCTTTCAATATTCGTTGTAATCCTCATTTACTCAAGTGATTCCTTTATTTTGTTACCTGTATGTGTGTGTGCGTGCGTCCAGCCGTGAGCGCGTTTGTGCATGCGTGTGTGTTACTTTCCCACCTGCACCTAATTGATAATAAGGGTGGGGTTATGCGTGAGAGGCTCCTTCAGATTAACCAGGCATAATAAAATGAATAATTCATCACACAATTAAAAAAGAAGGCAGTGGAATATTTCCCCTGGGATCGGATGGATGAAGATAAGAAAAGTATTGGACCCTCAGCTTTTGTGTGTGTGCGCATATGCAAATGTCTCCATGTTTCCGTAAATGTGTGTTTGACTGAGTAACCTGGCAACAGTATTTTAGAGAAACTAGTGGACAGATTAGGAGTTCGTATGATTTTAAAGTGTGTGTTATAAATGACTATCGCTGTTTAAAGACTTATTCTAATGAATCATATATGCTGTATTATAAAGAGAGACCTGTTGCTGTTAGCGGCTGTCTGGCCTAAAGAGACTGTCAGGGCTTTGGCTCAGTTTGAAGTCCTGCACATTAGAGAGAAACACAGAGAGGACTGCACTACAAGGCATACAGATCTGTAGTGTGGCAATGTTTCAACCACTGTATATCCATGTCTGGATGATAAGTTTACTGTACAAGTTAGCTCATTTGAACCATATTCTATAATGTTAAACATACTTACTGTGCATATTGTATATATGGATATTATCCTTTATTTTTCTAAAGGAGAGCCCTGATGGTATATTAGCTTGTTTTAGTGTTCTGTTTGGCAGGGTTACTGTTTGAATAATAATGTCGTCTGAGTGTTGACTGAGGGAGTTTAAGAGCTGGAGCTCAGCGGAGGAAGAGGAGGAGGGTAGATAAATTAATCATCAGAGAAAATACTTCATGTTCTTCGACATCTCATATCGGTGGTTGATCAACCCCCAAACACACGCACACGCATTTCAGTGTGTGTTTTCTGTGGTTGGCGGATGGGGGGGGGCAGCATTCTCCTCAGCACTAAGTCTAACTGTTCCCATCCATTCTCCTCAGCACTAAGTCTAACTGTTCCCATCCATTCTCCTCAGCACTAAGGTTCTATTACTGTTCCCATCACATATCTTCGCGACTACAGTCACTCCAAAGTCCTAACTGTTCCATCCATTCTCCTCAGCACTAAGTCTAACTGTTCCCATCCATTTTCCTCAGCACTAAGTCTATACTGTTCCCATCCATTCTCCTCAGCACTAAGTCTAACTGTTCCCATCCATTCTCCTCAGCACTAAGTCTAACTGTTCCCACATTCTCCTCAGCACTAAGTCTAACTGTTCCCATCCTTATCTCCTCAGCACTAAGTCTAACTGTTCCCATCCGTTCCTCAGCACTAAGTCTAACTGTTCCCATCCATTCTCCTCAGCACTAAGTCATACTGTTCCATCCATTTCCTCAGCACTAAGTCTAACTGTTCCCATCCATTCTCCTCAGCACTAAGTCTAACTGTTCCCATCCATTCTCCGATGGTGGATGACAGCTGCAGAAGAGTTACCTTCTATCTTTACTTGTCAGCCCTGCTATAGAACACACCCTCTCTCCCTCTGCTGTTAATTGGCTATACAAACAGCCAGTAGGCAAGAACTGACTAACATTGGCCGCAGCCCTCCACCTTAATGCTCCTGCATTGTGCGTCGGGTGGTGACTGTGAATGAATAAAGTTTTCCAAAAAAAAGAACATGTTATTAGTCACATACGCCGAATACAACACCTTACAGTGAAATGCTGAATACAACACCTTACAGTGAAATGCTGAATACAACACCTTACAGTGAAATGCTGAAATACAACTACACCTTACAGTGAAATGCTGAATACAACACCTTACAGTGAAATGCTGAATACAACACCCTACAGTGAAATGCTGATACAACACCTTCACCGTGAAATGCTGAATCAACACCTTACAGTGAATGCTGAATACTTCAGAACACCTTACAGTGAAATGCAATACAACACCTTACAGTGAAATGCTGAATAACACACCTTACAGTGAAAGTGAATACAACACCTTACAGTGATGCTGAATACAACACCTTACAGTGAAATGCTGAATAACAACACCTTACAGTGAAATGCTGAAATACAACACCTTACAGTGAAATGCTGAATACAACACCTTACAGTGAAATGCTGAATACAACACCTTACAGTGAAATGCTGAATACAACACCTTACAGTGAAATGCTGAATACAACACCTTTACAGTGAAATGCTGAATACAACACCTTACAGTGAAAGCTGATATACAACACACTTACAGTGAAACTGAATACAAACCTTACAGTGAAATGCGAATACAACACCTTACAGTGAAATGCTGAATACAACACCTTACAGTGAAAGCTGCCTAAGAATGCTGAATACAACACCTTACAGTGAAATGCTGAATACAAACACCTTACAGTGAAATGCTGAATAAACACCTTACAGGAATCATACACACTTACAGTGAAATGCTGAATACAAACACTTACAGTGAAATGCTGAATACAACACCTTACAGTGAAATGCTGAATACAAACACTTACAGTGAAATGCTTACTTACGAGCCCCTAACCAACAGTGCAGTTTCAAAAAAATATGGATAAGAATAAGAGATAAAAGTAACAAGAAATTAAAGAGCAGCAGTAAAAAATAATATATACAGGGGGGTGCCAGTACAGAGTCAATGTGCGGGGGCACCGGTTAGGCTGAGGTTAGTAATGTACATGTAGGTAGATTTATTAAAGTGACTATTGCATAGATAACAGAGAGTGGCGTGGGTGCGGAGGGTGACTAGGCATAGATGACACAGAGGGGCAGGGTGTGGAGAGGGTGACTATGCATGTATGACAACAGAGAGTGGCAGTGATGTGGAGAGGGTGACTATGCATAGATGACAACAGTAGAGTGGCAGTTGGTGTGGAGAGGGTGACTATGCATAGATGAACAACAGAGAGTGGCAGTGTGTGCGGGGGGGGGTGGGAGAGTGGGGGGGGGGGGCAATGCAAATAAGTTGCTGGGTTAGCACATTTGGCATCAAACATGGCTAAGACACCAAAATGGCCGCTGGGTAGATGCTTAAAAAGAGTAGACTCTGACCCCCGTTAACTTTAATGGCTCTGTTGAGCAAAGCTTCAACCCCTCCAAAAAGATCACATTAAGTTAATGGAGGGCAATGTAGGAGCTGCAGTTTTATAGAGAATGAATGTTCAACAAGGTACAGTAGCGTATGTGGCAGAGCTATGTGATGTCATCGACCATTTCAGTTCGTGTGTGAAATGTGAATACTAGAAAACAATCTCACTTGTGTTGTAATTAATGACATCACACAGTGGATCTCCTGAGTTTTGGAAAGAGGAAGACAGGATCTGGGGAGAGAGAAAGTTGTGTGTGTGAGGCTCAGTAAGAGGTCAGGAGGAGCTAATGCAGGGTGCTAATGTGTTTGGAGGATTAGTTGAAGCTGTAAATGTTCTTACTGAAGTGTCAAATAAAATAAAAGTTATTAGTCACATGTGCCGAATAAAAGACCTTACAGTGAAATGCTTAATTACAAGCCCCTAACCAACAATGCAGTTCAAAAAATAATAAAAGTAATAAATAAAAGTAACAAGTAGTTAAAGAAACTGCAAGTGCATTTGTAAATCAAGACCTATCTTGAGTTGGGCTCTGGGTTGGTGCAATTGTTGAGTAAGTGAGCTTATGGTTGTGTGGGGGTAAGGGTTGAGTGTGTGTGGGTGTATGTGTGTATCCCACAACTGTTGCGAAGGAGTAAAAGATGTTAGGGACAATAGAGGATGATCCACAGCTATATATAATACAAATCGAGGTGAGGGCGATGGAAATGCATTTGGCAGTTGATCTACTTCAATTCGGTAAATGGCACTGTGTGCTCTTTTCAAAGGATGGATCCCAGTCGGTTATGGGCTATGGGATACAGGGGGTCGAGGGTGGTCTGCCGGGCATTGGGATGACAACCCAACTCGGGATGAGGAGGGCTTTTAGCGGGTGGAATAGTAGGGACCAGTTGGAGTTTTACTTAGTAGAAATGCAAATATCATGGTACAGCTATATAGACACTCAATCATCATGTTACTTTTTAATGGTACGTTTACAAATATATATTTTGATAAAAATAATTGAAAGTTGTGTCTCATTATGGTAAGTGGTGAAATAAGTATAGCCAGTTATAGTTGTAATGGCCTAGCAGATAATAAGAAAAGACGATCAGTATTTACCTGGCTAAAAGAGAAGGAATATAATATCTATTGTTTACAGGAAACCCATTCAACAGTTTTAGATGAAGTTTTGTGGAAAAATAACTGGGGGGGGCGAAATATATTTCTCCCATGGGCAAAGAAATTCAAAAGGGGTGATGGTTTTAATTAACAATAATTTTGATCCAAATGTGCAAATTGTCCAAACAGATCCTCAAGGTAGATGGATTATTTTAAATATGTTATTGGACAATAAACAGACATGGCTTATTAACCTATACGTTCTGAATAATGATGATCCAAGCTTCTTTGAAAATATATATAAGAATTTATCAACTCTACAAGCAACAGTAGACTCTATTATTATGGTGGAAGATTTTAATACGGTCTTAAATACCTCTATGGACCGGAAAGGAAATCACACTACAAACTATCACCCTCGGGCACTTAAGGAAATCATGAATGTCATGGATATATTGGAATTAGTGGATATATGGAGACTTAAATACCCTGACCTAGTGAGATATACATGGCGGAGGCTTAATCAAGCTAGTCGTCTTGATTACTTTCTTACACCATTCTCTCTGCACCAAAAGTTTAAAAAGTGTTGATAGGGGACAGAATGCGGTCGGATCATCACATAATTGGCATATATATTACTCTTACAGAATTTCCACGCGGCCGAGGATATTAGAAATTTAATCAAAGCCTACTAGATGATAAATTGTTTAGAACTAGGACAGAAGAATTTATAACTGACTTTTTCAGACATAACATAGGTACAGCAGATCCCCTTATTGTATGGGACACTTTTAAATGTGCCTTTAGAGGCAATGCAATTCAGTACTCATCTATAAAACAAAAGCAATTTAGATCAAAAGAGTCCATATTAACAAAGGAAATTAAAGGACTAACAGTACAGTTAGATAGCAATAAAAACGGTACCATAGAGGCACCGAATAAGTTAGAGGAAAAACAAAATAAATGGAGGAACTTATTCAAGAAAGATCCAGTGTAATATATTATTAAAATAAAGCGAACTGGATGGAATATGGGGRAAAATGCACCAAATTCTTTTTCAATCTTCAATATAGAAATGCGACCAAAAAAATGTATTAACTTGTTACAAATCACGCATCATTCACCAAATTATATTTTGAAAGAGGAAGTAAAGTACTTTAAGAATGGAGATGGCTCCTCCATCTCCACTAACTGAAACTAATTGAAACTAATTGTATGGATTATTTTCCTAATAATAATGTAAAATTAACATCTGTACAGAAAGACTCATGTGAAGGCCAAATTACAGAGGAGGAACTGCTTGATGCAATTGGGGCCTTTAAGGATGGGAAAACTCCAGGGCTGGATGGCATACCAGTGGAAGTATACCAAACCTTTTTTGATATACTCAAAGGACCATTATTAGCTTGTTTTAACCACTCCTATATAAATGGTAGCTTATCAGACACGCAACAAGAAGGTCTGATATCATTATTACTGAAACAGGACCCAAGTGGTATATATAAAGATCCAGTCCATTTAAAACATTTGAGACCTCTTACACTTCAGTGTTGTGATGCAAAAATCCTAGCAAAATGCTTGGTGCATAGAATTAAAAAAGTATTGTCGGATATTATTAATCCTAATCAGACAGGTTTTTTACATGGATGATACATTGGAGATAATATAAGACAAGTACTGGAAACAATAGAACACTATGAAATATCGGGGACACCAGGCCTGGTWTTCATAGCTGATTTTGAAAAGGCTTTTGATAAAGTACGACTGGAGTTTATATATAAATGCCTAGAACATTTCCTAGAACATTGGGGAATCTCTTATAAAATGGGTTAARGTTATGTATAGTAACCCTAGGTGTAAAATAGTAAATAATGGCTACATCTCAGAAAGTTTTAAACTATCTAGAGGAGTAAAACAAGGTTGTCCACTATCGGCATATCTATTTATTATTGCCATCGAAATGTTAGCTGTTAAGATTAGATCAAACAATAATATTAAAGGATTAGAAATCAGTGGCTTAAAAACTAAGGTGTCATTGTACGCTGATGATTTATGTTTTCTTTTAAAACCACAATTAGAGTCTCTCCACGGCCTCTTAGAGGATCTAGATACTTTTGCTATCCTCTCTGGATTAAAACCAAATTATGATAAATGTACCATATTACGTATTGGATCACAAAAAAATTCACATTTTACATTACCATGTAGTTGACCAATTAAATGGTCTGACGGAGATGTGGACATACTCGGTATACAAATACCTAAGGAAAGAAATTATCTCACTCCAATAATTTTTTTTATACAAAGTTAGCAAAAATAGATAAGATCTTGCTACCATGGAAAGGAAGATACCTGTCTATTTGTGGAAAAATCACCCTGATTAACTCTAGTCATATCACAGTTTACTTATTTGCTAACCTGCTTTTTAAATTATATGAACAAAAAATATTACATTTTATTTGCAACGGCAAGCCAGATAAAATTAAAAGTGCCTATTTATATAACGAATATGAATTCGGAGGGCAGAAATTATTAAATAATAAAGCATTAGACCTCACACTAAAGGCATCAGTCATACAAAAGTTATACTTAAATCCAAACTAGTTCTCTAGTCAATTGGTAAGAATGTCTCATCCTATGTTCAAGAAGGGCCTTTTTCCCTTAATTCAGATTACACCTGCTCACTTTCGGTTGTTTGAAAAGAAAATAATCTCCAAAATATCTTTATTTTTTAAACACGCCTTAGAAAAAGTTGGTTGCAATTTCAGTTTAATCCMCCTGAAAGGACGGAACAAATAGTACAACAAATATTGTGGTTAAATTCAAATATACTAATTGATAAAAAAAACTGTATTTATCAAAGAAATGTTTAAAAAAGGTATAATTTTTGTGAATGATATCATAAATAGGACTGGTGGAGTTATGTCACACATGCAGCTAACACAGACATATGGAAATGTCTGCACTACCCAAAATTACAACCAATACATTGCAGCATTACCACAAAAATGGAAGAGGCAAGTAGAAGGGGAAAAAAGTAAGGAACTTGTATGTTGGCCCTGTATTAAAGAACATAAATGGTTAAAGAAAAGTGTGATAAATAAAAACATATACCAATTTAATTTAAGGACCAACAAACTGACAGCTGTGACATATAAATTGCAAAATAGTTGGGAAGAGATTTTCGATGTACCCATTCCATGGCACATGGTTTATGAATTGATTCGCAAAACAACGCCGGATTCAAAACTTCAAATTTTTCAATTTAAATTACTGTACAAAATTCTTGCAACTAATAGAATGTTATATATATGGGGGATACAATCTTCCCAGCTCTGCAGATTCTGCTGTGAGGAGGCATAGTCATTAGATCATTTATTTTGATATTGTCCATATGTAGCTCGTTTTTGGTCACAGGTCCAGGAATGGCTGAAGAATTGCAACATTTGCCTAGAACTAATGCTACAGATAGCAATACTGGGTGATTTGAAAAGCCATAGTCAATCAGTCAATAATATAATAATTATTTTAGCAAAAATGTTTATTTTTAATTTACAATCTGTCGAAGCTATGAGAATAGGAAGGTTTAATTATTTTGTGAAGCATCACAGCACAGTTGAAAAATATATGGCAAATAGAAATCCGAAATGGATGATGTTGAGAGATAGATGGGAGGGGTTGAATGGAGCTGAAGGGTGGGACTAATAACAAGATAAACAATGTAAAGCATCTGGGATCTGTAAAATGTATATAGGTTCGGAACTTTTGTGAAATAGCACAGTTACAAATAGAAATCAAACTGGATGGACATCAGAAATAGAGGAAGGACTAAGAACAAACAAGAGAGAACTATTGTAAAGTAGACTGTGTCTGTAAAATGTGTATAAGATGTATAAATTGAAGGTAAAAGCAGAAGTGTTTATTAGTTTACTCCAATTGGGGGATCGGTGGTAGGGTTTGCGGGGAATAATAATAAAGGTATATTCTTTAAAAAAGTATGTATGTCTATATAGGTATGTGTATGTATATATGTGTATATGTATGCATGCGTGTATGGATATATTTACCCCAAAAATATGGGGGTTTGGAAATGATGCAGACAATTACATTGGAAGCAACATTATTTCCGCAATATTAAGCTGATCCACCCCTTAAAAAAACACACAAAAAAAACAAGTAGTTAAAGAGCAGCAGTAAAATAACAATAGCGAGACTATAAACAGGGGCTACCGGTACAGAGTCAATGTGCTGGGGCACCGGTTAGTCAAAGTAATTGAGGTAAAATGTACATGTAGGTAGAGTTAAAGTGACTATGCATAGATAAACAGAGAGTAGCAGCAGTGTAAAAAGGGGGTAGAATTATTAAAGTGACTATGCATAGATAAACAGAGAGTAGCAGCAGTGTAAAAAGGGGGTAGAATTATTAAAGTGACTATGCATAGGTAATAACAGAGAGTAGCAGCAGTGTAAAAAAGGGGTAGAATATTAAAGTGACTATGCATAGTAATAACAGAGAGTAGCAGCAGTGTAAAAAGGGGTAGAATTATTAAAGTGACTATGCATAGGTAATAACAGAGAGTAGCAGCAGTGTAAAAAGGGGGTAGAATTATTAAAGTGACTATTCATAGGTAATAACAGAGAGTAGCAGCAGTGTAAAAAGGGGGTAGAATTATTAAAGTGACTATCATAGGTAATACACAGAGTGGCAGCGGTGTAATGCAAATAGTCTGAGTAGCCATTCGATTAGATGTTCACGAGTCTCATGGTTTGGGGTAGAAGCTGTTTAGAAGCCTCTTGGACCTAGACTTGGTGCTCCGGGTCCGCTTACCATGTGGTAGCAGAGAGAACAGTCTATGACTAGGGTGGCTGGAGTCTTTGACAATTTGTAGGGCCTTCCTCTGACACCGCCTGGTATAGAAGTCCTGGATGGCAGGAAGCTTGACCTCAGTGATGTCCTGGGCCGGTCGGTGGCCGAGCAGTTGCCGTACCAGGCAGTGATGCCATCAGTCAGGATGCTCTCAATGGTGCAGCTGTAGAACCTTTTGAGGATCTGACGACCCATACCAAATCTTTTCAGTCTGCTGAGGGGGGAATAGGTTTTGTCGTGCCCTCTTCACGACTGTCTTGGTGTGCTTGGACCATGTTAGTTTGTTGGTGATGTGGACACCAAGGAACTTGAAGCTCTCAACCTGCTCCACTACAGCCTCGTCGTTGAGAATGTGGGCATGCTTGTTCCTCTTTTTCCTGTAGTCCACAATCATTTCCTTTGTCTTCATCACGTTGAGGGAGAGGTTGTTGTCCTGGCACCACACGGCCAGGTCTCTGACCTCCTCCCTATAGGTTGTCTCGTCGTTGTCGGTGATCAGGCCTACCACTGTTGTGTCATCGGCAAACGTAATGATGGTTTTAGAGTCATGCCTGGCCGTGCAGTCATGAGTGAACAGGGAGTACAGGAGGGGACTGAGCACGCACCCCTGAGGGGCCCCTGTGTTGAGGATCAGCGTGGCGGATGTGTTGTTACCTACCCTTACCACCTGGGGGCGGCCCGTCAGGAAGTCCAGGATCTAGTTGCAGAGGGAAGTGTTTAGTCCCAGGGACCTTAGCTTATTGATGGGTTTTGAGGGCAATATGGTGTTGAACGCTGAGCTGTAGTCAATGAATAGCATTCTCATATAGGTGTTCCTATTGTYCAGGTGGGAAAGGGCAGTGTGCAATAGAGATTGCATCATCTATGGATCTGATAGGGCGGTACCTTAGTGTTCTTAGTCCCTGTGCCCAATAACACTATGGTAGTCTGCTTAAAACATGTTGGTATTACAAACTCGGACAGGGAGAGGTTGAAAATGTATGTGAAGACACTTGCCAGTTGGTCAGTGCATGCTTGCAGTACATATCCTCGTAATCCATCTGGCCCTGCGGCCTTGAGAATGTTGACCTGTTTAAAGGTTTTACTCACATCGGCTGCGGAGAGCGTGATCACACAGTCATCCGGAACAGCTGGTGCTCTCATGCATGTTTCAGTGTTATTTKCCTCGAAGCGAGCATAGAAGTAGTTTAGCTCGTCTAGTASGCTCGTGTCACTGGGCAGCTCTCGGCTGTGCTTCCCTTTGTAGTTTGTAATGGTTTGCAAGCCCGGCCACATCCGACGAGCGTCAGAGCCRGTGTGTGTTTGGATTGGTTAAAGCTAAAATATGTAACTTTTTGGGCGACCTGACTAAATTCACCTTGATGAAGACAGCTTGTCTGTCGAAACGTTGGTTATTAAATTGTTGCATCTGAGCTCCTAGAGTGTGCAGCTCTCCTTTTGTTTTTCAAGTGCTCTACTCCGCYAGCCAGCACCGCGCCTAAACAGGTGTGCGTTTCTTCGCCTCCAGATACGCATGTACACACACCTAGCAAGAGAGAGAGAGGTGTAAGTGTAAGTAACATCAGACAGTAGTAATAATAGAACAGTGTAGTTCTTCATCCGTCTAGACGTGTCAGCCCTGTTCAGAAAGGTATAAACATGTCCTCCTAACTGCTGAAGTCAAGCAGGACATTTCTCTAATTCTCCTTCTCTCACCTCTTCTTTGCTTTCTGTCTCCTTGCTGTCTTTTTATATTTAAGAGAAATGGATATGTTATTATGTACTTTTTCTTTCTCTCTCTTGCACACACAGGTGAATTATTTGTATTGTATCTAAAGCTGCAGTATGTACTAATGACTGTCTGGGTTTATTCTCTGCAGGAAAAGAGGGAGGGAGGGGGAGAGAGCATTTTTTTCTGTTTTCTCCTGGACTAAATCAGATGTTGCTGAACTATCTCACCGTCTGACCTTGGCATAGTCTCGCTCTCTCTCTCATTCCATCTCCTGCTCAAGGTCTGAAGAAAGAGAAAAAATAAGAGGGAGGTGAAGTATCCTCAAAGTATTCTCCAGCCGTGCTGTGTCAAGATGAGAGGAAGGGAGGGAAACTGCTGTTGTACAGTTTTATGTCCTTTTTAGATCTGAGCTATACAGAGAGTCATGCTGGGAGAGGAAATGAACAGAAAGATACCTGATGTGAAGAACCACACACACACACACACACACACACACACACACACACACACACACACACACACACACACACATACCACACACAGGGAGAGTTACCATCCTCAATTACCCACACAAACAGACTATGGAGCCTGAGGATAGCTTCATTAGTAATCCTCTCCTCAGCCCTGATAACGATCGATGGCAGCTAGTGTTGCTCCAGGGACCGGAATGAGCGCCGCACCTTCACTGATAACAATGAAGCTGTTTGCTGGCTGTAATTGCCTTTTCAGCCCTGAGACCAGAGAAGGTGACCGCTTTAAATACCCATATTTACACTACAAATTACTCTGGAGAGAGAGGTGAGGAGGAGAGAGGGGGGGGGTGATGACTCCAAATAGTCTTTGGGGGGTGGCTCTAGCGGAATGGCGTTTCGGCTGAAATGGAACCGTGTCTCCTGCTCTCTCCCCCCTCCTGTTTAAAATCTTATCAGGCGTGGAGCTGTGACTTGAGCTAGCTTAATTAGCCCCAACCTACACTATATATACACAAAAGTATGTGGACACCCCTTCAAATGAGTGGATTCGGCTATTTCAGCCAAACCCGTTGCTGACAAGTGTATAAAATCAAGCACACAGCCATGAAATCTCCATAGCCAAACATTAGAATGGCATGACTGAAGATCTCAGTGACTTTCAATGTGGCACCTTCATAGGATGCCACCTTTCCAACAAGTCAGTTTGTCACGTTTCTGCCCTGCTAGATCTGCCCCGGTCAACTAAGTGCTGTTATTGTGAAGTGGAAACATCTAGGAGCAACAACGGCTCAGCTGAAGTGGCTGCTYACAGAACGGGACCGCCGAGTGCTGAAGCGCGTAAAAAATGTTCTGTAACATTCACTAGGGAGTTCCAAACTGCCTCTGGAAGCAAAGTCAGCACAATAACTGTTCGTTGGGAGCTTCATGAAATGGGTTTCGATGGCCGAGCAGCTCAATGCCAAGCGTTGGCTGGAGTGATGTAAAGCTTGCCGTCATTGGACTCTAGAACAGTGTAAACGCATTCTCTGGAGTGATTAATCACGCGTCACCATCTGGCAGTCTGACGACGAATCTGGGTTTGGTGAATACCAGGAGAATGCTACCTGACCGAATGCATAGTGCCAACTGTAAAGTTTGGAGGAGGAATAATGGTCTGGGGCTGTTTTTCATGACTCAGTTTAGGCTCCTTAGTTCCAGTGAAGGGAAATCTTAATGCTACAGCATACAATGACAATCTTTCCTGTTTCARCATGACAATGCCCCGATGCACAAAGCGAGGTCCATACAGAAATGGTTTGTCGAGATCGGTGTGGAAGAACTTGACTGGCCTGCACAGAGCCCTGTCCTCAACCCCATCTAACACCTTTAGGATGAATYGCCCAACATCAGTGCYCGAMCTAACAAATGCTCTTATGGCTGAATGGAAGCAAGTCCACGCAGCAATGTTCCAACATCTAGTGGAGGCTGTTATAGCAGCAAAGGGGGGACCAACTCCATATTCATACCTATGATTTGGGAATGAGATGTTCGACAAGCAGGTGTCCACATACATTTGGTCATGTAGTGCTAGGCATTGATAGGGCTGCCCATTACATGTTCGATGGGCTGTGTACGTGCGTGCCTGTGTATCTAAAAAATATCTTCCCCCAGCAATCCACTGTTCCTCTTTCCACAGTGCAGTACTGCCCCTAGTGGTTAAATTAACTACAACTAGTGTCTTCAGCATAGGTTCTGCAGAGGTACGGTTTGGAGGACTCACATCATTCACACAACATATGGTATGCCTCTGCCTCAATGTCCTCTATGGCCAATTACTTCCTTTCATTCTTTTCAGGCCTGTTTTCACACACAAACCACAGTAACATCGAGGATGTTTACAACACGCACACAAAACACAGTGTAACATCGTGGATGTTTACAACACGCACACAAAACACAGTAACATCATGGATGTTTACAACACGCACACAAAACACAGTAACATCATGGATGTTCTACAACACGCACACAAAACACAGTAAACATCATGGATGTTTACAACACGCACACAAACACAGTAACATCATGGATGTTTACAACACCACACAAAACACAGTAACATCATGGATGTTTACAACACGCACACAAAACACAGTAACATCATGGATGTTTACAACACGCACACAAAACACAGTAACATCATGGATGTTTACACACGCACACAAAACACAGTAACATCATGGATGTTTACAACACGCACACAAAACACAGTACATCATGGATGTTACAACACGCACACAAAACACAGTAACATCATGGATGTTTACAACACGCACACAAACACAGTAACATCATGGATGTTTACAACACGCACACAAACACAGTAACATCATGGATGTTTACAACACGCACACAAACACAGTAACATCATGGATGTTTACAACACACACACAAAACACTGTGGATGTTCTGTTTTTTGAGGCAGGATGGCGTTTTGTCAGGCTGATGTGCATGCAGCACCTGACCATTTGATTTGTTCTCGTTGTTTGTTTAGTACCATCCAGGAAACGTGATTATGGTGGACTATTTTATTTTTTTATACACATTCAATAACCTAATTTAATATTCTACATATGTTTTGTTCTCCTGTCCCAGTAGACTTTTCAAACAAAGTAAATCTGAGATGTTAGTGTTGACGTAGTAGAATAGGAGGCGGTTTTAGCCTGTCTGCCAGTAGAATGGGGTTATATGGTAGAATAACTTTGTCCCCAAGGGAATGTGAGGTGTGGTTATTAAAATCACAAGAATATGTTACACAATGTCATAATCCAGACAGTCCATGTATAACCCATTTTTACATCAACCCTTGAGGTGCACACAGATGCTAAACATATCCTTCATATTAAATAGACGACATGACAATAAGCGAAGTAGAACATTCTTTGAGTTCTGATGGAAGGAGAAACGCAACATCTGGCAATACCCGATTTTGCCAAACGAGGTCACTGTCGACCTCGTCTCAGGACCACCTCATCTATTGACGTCTTCAGTAACCTTCAAGACCGATATCATCACCCTAGCTACAGTCCTCTCACTGCCAAACGAGGTCACTGTCGACCTAGTCTCAGGACCACCTCATCTATTGACGTCTTCAGTAACCTTCAAGACCGATATCATCACCCTAGCTACAGTCCTCTCACTTTGTTTTGATGTGTCACCCCCTGTCATCTTTCGATTGTAATGAAGAATATTATTTTATTAATACCAATGGACACATGAAGAGAACCTGAAAATCCTCAACTGAATGCAGCTAGCTCTATGGTGGAAGTCTCTCCTGTCCGGACCAGAGGGTTGGCTTTGAGGCATACCAGTTTCCAGTTCTCTTATGCACAAGGCTAGTCTTTGTGTGTGTGAATGCTCTCTGGCCCCCGATTACCCTCCCACCCCCGTTCCCCTGGTCTCAGCGGAGTGCTTTAATACACAGCATGGAGTGGTCTGACTGGACCACCCTGGGGTTACACAGGGACAGACTGTCTGTAAACGGTGGAGTGGTCTGACTGGACCACCCTGGGGTTACACAGGGACAGACTGTCTGTTTGTAAACGGTGGAGTGGTCTGACTGGACCACCGGGGTTACACAGGGACAGACTGTCTGTTTGTAAACGGTGGAGTGGTCTGACTGGACCACCCTGGGGTTACACAGGGACAGACTGTCTGTTTGTAAACGGTGGAGTGGTCTGACTGGACCACCCTGGGTTACAGGGACAGACTGTCTGTTTTGTAAACGGTGGTGGTCTGACTGGACCACCCTGGGGTTACACAGGGACAGACTGTGTGTTTGTAAACGGTGGTGTGGTCTGACTGGACCACCCTGGGTTACACAGGACAGACTGTCTGTAAACGGTGGAGTGGTCTGACTGGACCACCCTGGGGGTTACACAGGGAACAGACTGTCTGTTTGTAAACGGTGGTGTGGTCTGACTGGACCACCCTGGGGTTACACAGGGACAGACTGTCTGTTTGTAAACGGTGGTGTGGTCTGACTGGACCACCCTGGGGTTACACAGGACAGACTGCCTGTAAACGGTGGAGTGGTCTGACTGGACCACCCTGGGTTACACAGGACAGACTGTTTGTAACGGCGTGTGGTCTGACTGGACCACCCTGGGGTTACACAGGGACAGACTGTCTGTTTGTAAACGGTGGTGTGGTTGCAATAAACCTGCATTATCTGAAGTGCTTTCCTCTATTACCTTGCTTTCCTCTATTACCTTGCCATGTAGGTTCTGCAGGCTGAGCATGTCTTACTGACTGTGTTATAGACAACCAGGTTCTGCAGTTCGGGAGGCTGGTGAACACGTCCAACACCTACGAGCCCGTCAGCCAGGGAGACCAGAGGAAGCCTGTAACCGTGACTACAGACCAGCCGTTGCTCTGGAGCATGGGCATCTGCAGGGACAAGAAATTACATAATCGACCAGGGTGCTCCACCCTCTGCCAGCACGGGGGGGGGGGGGCGGCATACTCTCAATGGTGGATTGTAGGGTGCAAGTCTACGGTTTGGAACCCAGCACCTTAAATCGGGGAGGATGCACTCATAGTAGTGACTGGAACAGAATAAATTGAATGGTATCCAACACATCAAACATTGTTTCCATGTGTTTAATACCACTCCATTCTAGACATTATGAGCCATCCTCCCCTCAGCAGCCTCCTGTGATGTACACACAATATACATCTCATACATAATAATAATCACCATCATCGTCACGCGCAGCTTTTTCTTTAATTTATTAACACAGCCAAATAAACATAGCACACAATGTAAAAACAAATCACATCCCTTCACCCCCCCACCACTATTCCATGTCGCCCCACTGTCTCAGGTCACCGGGTATTGTAGTTCTGTAGTTGTATCACACCTCCAGAGGTTCAGCCGCCCCTGAGAGAGAAGAACACATGAACAGGGCCACATAGGCTAATTAAGTTTCTCACCCAAAAGTCTACAGTCCTCCACTATTCCTTATGATTTGAAATAGGGCATGTGTAGTCATTCAATCAAATCAAAGTACTGGAAAACAGCAGTATGTTTGATATTAATGCAGACCTATCTTCCAAGGCATTACTACATGCATCTATGCACATCATACCTTGATTACATTACACATTTTGGATGCTTGCAGTTTGGTAACACTAGTGCACCTTAGCTAACCAAACAAAGCCAAATGGACTTAAGTGTTTTCTCCCAATAATGTACTGCCTACTGTCTGACTCCTGGTGTGTGTCGTGTGGTCCTACTTACACAATGATGTTGTTGATGGGGATGTGGATGAGCTTGACAAAGAACCCAATGAAGCCCATGATGGCAAACCCAATCGCCGTTGCCATGGCGATCTTCTGGAATTCTAGAAATGATCAGAAGAGATGGTACAATTAGAATCTTTAACAGGCAACGGCAGAAAAACCAGTCAGAGCTTCACAAGTCTTCTTGATCAATGTGTTTTTCTTTACATCAAGGGGTTTAAAATAGAAACAGGTCTGCTCCATTCACTTAATGTCATGCTAAAAGAGATTGGTTATATCTGAAGCTGTGATTGTGGTCATATAAAGTCAACACAAGATTCAATCAGTGATTCATCATCAGTGGTATCCATCTACTAATGATGCTCTGTAGCTGCTCAGCTATGCAAGGTTGCAGTCAGTTAACTTACTACCCAAGTAACCCTTTTGACAATCTACTGTGCAATGATTTTATGCTTGAGAGTGTAAACTCACTCAGCAGACAGTGAACTGAGAAAAGACAAGATCCTAAAACAGGATAGCAGATCGTGTAACCTAAACACAGAAAAAGTTCGGTGACTGATAACCATACCTTTCCTGTCTGGTTTTGTGCACCTCTTAACGAGCCTTATGGAGTCCTTGACGAACTGCCGGCTGGGCTCAACGAACTGCATAACCTGGTCCATGATGGTTCGGCTGGAGAGCAAACAAGTCCGACAGACTAGGGTTAGCTAGCTAGGTCCATCAAAGTGTCACTAGCTACACATCTCTTCATCCCTCACAATGTCTTATGTATAGTAAGGGTTCAGTTACGGGTCTGTCCATAAATTCTTAAACATTTAGGCCTGGCCTATAATGTGTTAGCTGAGGTTTTGGTCCATTTTCTGTGTGGGTGCACGAATAAACCTGATACTGTAGCTAACGTTAACTAGCTAGTTAGCTACATTAGCTAGTTAACTGGTGTCGATGGCAACCATAGACTAAGAAGATTTCACAACGAAACACTAGGATGAGTAACCAAGACAGACATTGCTTTCTAATTTCAACGTCAACGTTGCACTGAACGCCTCAAGATTGTTTGTTTATTTACCAGCAAACAATCTAGCTAGCTACAGTAGTCAGGCGCCACAATGAATGAAGACGTAGGTATATACTATTATAACAGTTTGGCTACTAAGCTAGAATAATTCTTTAAAATGTAGTTTCTTACCTAGCTATGTTACTATATCAACGTGTCCAAGCGAATATCTCTGAGAATAAATAGATGAAGTAGCTAGGCACCGACGTAGCTAAGACAAGCCACGTCGCTTTCGGAAGCTTTTGATAGAATCTAGAAGACGTGGAATTCTGATGCACATGCGTGATTGCAGAGAGCAAGAGGCAAAGTGAGAGGTTTTACTCCGCCCAAAATCTGGCCACGAAAATAAGATCAAATCAAAGTGTATTTATCACATGCGCCGAATACAACAGGTGTAGTCGACTTTACAGTGAAAGAGGGAAGGAGGAGGGGGGAGGGGGGGGGCAATGCTGTTTAGAAGCCTCTTGGACCTGGACTCCCTGGGTCAGCTGAGGCCCAGAGAAGGGGGCCAGACCCCCATAGAGGGGTGCCTACCTCACCACCCATGGCCACCAGGGGGCACCAGTACATCCAGCTAGCTCCCTACAGAGGGCCAGAGAGGGATGTGGCCAACTCAGGGAAAGGTGGGACTACACCCGGAGAGGGTTGCCGACCCCCACCCACGGCCAAAAGGGGGTGCCACTACATCCAGCCAGCTCCCTGCACCAGGGAGATGGGCGATATGGCCAGAGAGGGCTGGGGCCGCCCCAGGGTGTCTCCCCCCTCTCTTCACCAGGAAGAGAGGGGGGAGACAGCCAGAGAGGGATGGGACAAACCCAGGGAGGAGGGGCTGACCGTCGGAGAGAGGGCCCGTCCCCTGCCCGTGGCCACCAGGGGGTGCTACTAAACTCACCCAGAGAGGGCTGGGACCAACCAATGGAGCCGGAGCCAATCCCAGGGCAGCAGGCACTAACTACACCATGGTTCATTCGAGAGCCTATAGGGTAAAAAATTGCGTTTTTGTTTTATTTTGTATTATTATTGCCGAAAATGACTTATTTGGTAAATACAAAATAAAAAAATAAGTTTTGTTCTACAGTTTACATACACCTTAGCCAATACATTTAAACTCAGTTTTTCACAATTCCTGACATTTAATCCTAGAAAAATTCCCTGTCTTAGGTCAGTTACGATCACCACTTTATTTTAAGAATGTGAAATGTTAGAATAACAGTAGAGAGAATTATTTATTTCAGCTTTTGTTTCTTTCATCGCATTCCCAGTGGGTCAGAAGTTTACATACACTCAATTAGTTTTTGGTCGCATTGCCTTGAAATTGTTTAACTTGGGTCAAATATTTCAGGTAGCCTTCCACAAGCGTCCCACAATAAGTTGGGTGAATTTTGGCCCATTCCTCCTGACAGAGCTGGTGTAACTGAGTCAGGTTTGGAGGCCTCCTTGCTTGTGATGGCCACTCCAATACCTTGACTTTGTGGTCCTTAAGCCATTTTGCCACAACTTTGGAAATATGCTTGGGGTCATTGTCTATTTGGAAGACCCATTTGTGACCAAGCTTTAACATCCTAACTGATGTCTTGAGATGTTGCTTCAATATATCCACATAATTTTCCTGCCTCATGATGCCATCTATTTTGTGAAGTGCACCAGTCCCTCCTGCAGCAAAGCACCCCCACAACATGATGCTGCCACCCCCGTGCTTCACGTTTGGAATGGTGTTCTTCAGCTTGCAAGCCTCCCCCTTTTTCCTCCAAACATAACAATGGTCGTTATGGCCAAACAGTTCTATTTTTGTTTCATCAGACCAGAGGACATTTCTCCAAAAAGTACRATCTTTGTCCCCATGTGCAGTTGCAAACCGTAGTCTGGCWTTTTTATGGYGRTTTTGGAGCAGTGGCYTYTTCCTTGCTGAGCKGCCTTTCAGGTTATGTCRATATAGGACTCGTTTTACTGYGGATATAGATACTTTTGTACCTGTTTCCTCCAGCATCTTCACAAGGTACTTTGCCGTTGTTCTGGGATTGATTTGCACTTTTCGCACCAAAGTACRTTCATATCTAGGAGACAGAATGTGTCTCCTTCCTGAGCTGTATGATGGCTGCGTGGTCCCATGGTGTTTATACTTGCATACTATTGTTTGTACAGATGAACGTGGTACCTTCAGGCGTTTGGAAATTGCTCCCAAGGATGAACCAGACTTGTGGAGGTCTTGGCTGATTTCTTTTGATTTTCCCATGATGTCAAGCAAAGAGGCACTGAGTTTGATGGTAAGGCCTTGAAATACATCCACAGGTGCACCTTCAAATGACTCAAATTATGTCAATTAGCCTATCAGAAGCTTCTAAAGCCATGACATAATTTTCTGGAATTTTCCAAGCTGTTTAAAGGCACAGTCAACTTAGTAAATGTAAACTTCTGACACACTGTAATGTGATACAGTGAATTATAAGTGAAATAATCTGTCTGTAAACAATTGTTGGAAACATGACTTGTGTCATGCAAAAAGTAGATGTCCTAACCAACTTGCCAAAACAATAGTTTGTTAACTAGACATTTGTGGAGTGATTGAATAACGAGTTTTAATGACCCCAACCTAAGTGTATGTAAACTTCTGACTTAAACTGTATATTATGATGACATTTTGTGACGTTTTTGTTCGTTTTGGGCATGTGTTTTTTTGGGCTGTGCAGCCACACACACACATTTCTTCCTTACTGTTGTTTATACAGATGAACAAGATACCTTCAGGTATTTGGAAATTGCTCCCAAGGATGAACCAGACTTGTGGAGGTCTAAACATTTCTGAGGTCTTGGCTAATTTATTTAGATTTTCCCATGATGTCAAGCAATGAGGCACTGAGTTTGAAGGTAGGCCTTGAAATACATCCATAGGTACACCTCCCATGGACTCAAATTATGTCAATTAGCCTATCAGCAGCTTCTAAAGCCATGACATAATTTTCTGGAATTTTCCAAGCTGTTTAAAGGCACAGTCAATTTAGTGTATGTAAACTTCTGACCCACTGTAATGTGATACAGTGAATTATAAGTGAAATAATATGTCTGTAAACAATTGTTGGAAAAATTACTTGTGTCATGCACAAAGTAGATGTCCTAACTGACTTGCCAAAACTATAGTTTGTTAACAAGAAATTTGTGGAGTGGTTGAAAAACGAGTTTTAATGACTCCAACCTAAGTGTATGTAAACTTCCCACTTCAACTGTATGAGATAATCTTCATCAGCTAACGTCACATTTCATGATTTTTTAAAAAGCATTTACGCACATTAAGCACATATTAGCTTCATAATTGATAAAGGTCATGTTAAATGACTGATATTATCTCATAGAAGATGAGATGATCACCTAAGCCCATCTTAGCTTCAGACCTTATTTTTTGGCATTTTGTCATATTTCTACCATTATTACATTTACATTTTAGTAATTTAGCAGACGCTCTGGTAATAATTTACTAAATACATATACTGGGACATCTTTTAGCATTTTCCTCACAGTAACACACATTTCAGTCTTTATTCGTCTTATTACACCAATTATTTACAGGATCGATGGGTCCCCTAGCGAGACAGTTGAGCTAACGTAGGCTAATGCGATTAGCATGAGGTTGTAAGTAACAAGAACATTTCCCAGGACATAGACATATCTGATATGGGCAGAAAGCTTAAATTCTTGTTAAATCAAATCAAATCAAATGTTATTTGTCACATACACATGGTTAGCAGATGTTAATGCGAGTGTAACGAAATGCTTGTGCTTCTAGTTCCGACCATGCAGTAATATCTAACAAGTAATCTATCCTAACAATTTCACAACAACTACCTTATACACACAAGTGTAAAGGAATGAATAAGAATATGTACATAAAAATATATGAATGAGTGATGGCCGAACGGCATAGGCAAGATGCAGTAGATGGTATAGAGTACAGTATATACATATGAGATGAGTAATGTGGGGTATGTAAACATTATATAATGTGGCATTGTTTAAAGTGGCTAGTGATACATTATTACATACATTTTTCCATTATTAAAGTGGCTAGAGTTGAGTCAGTATGTTGGCAGCAGCCACTCAATGTTAGTGATGGGTGTTTAACAGTCTGATGGCCTTGAGATAGAAGCTGTTTTTCAGTCTCTCGGTCCCCGCTTTGATGCACATGTACTGACCTTGCCTTCTGGATGATAGCGGGGTGAACAGGCAGTGGCTTGGGTGGTTGTTGTCCTTGATGATCTTTTTGGCCTTCCTGTGACATCGGGTGGTGTAGGTGTCCTGGAGGGCCGGTAGTTTGCCCCCAGTGATGCGTTCTGCAGACCTCACTACCCTCTGGAGAGCCTTACGGTTATGGGCGGAGCAGTTGCCATACCAGGCGGTGATACAGCCCGACAGGATACTCTCGATTGTGCATCTGTAAAAGTTTGTGAGTGTTTTTGGTGACAAGCCAAATTTCTTCAGCCTCCTGAGGTTGAAGAGGCGCTGCTGCGCCTTCTTCACCACACTGTCTGTGTGGGTGGACCATTTCAGTTTGTCTGTGATGTGTACGCCGAGGAACTTAAAACTTTCCACCCTCTCCACTACTGTCCCGTCAATGTGGATAGGGGGGTGCTCCTTCTGCTATTTCCTGAAGTCCACGATCATCTCCTTTGTTTTGTTGACATTGAGTGTGAGGTTATTTTCCTGACACCACACTCCGAGGGCCCTCACCTCCTCCCTGTAGGCCGTCACGTCGTTGTTGGTAATCAAGCCTACCACTGTAGAGTCGTCTGCAAACTTGATGATTGAGTTGGAAGCGTGCTTGGCCACGCAGTCGTGGGTGAACAGGGAGTACAGGAGAGGGCTGAGACCGCACCCTTGTGGGGCCCCAGTGTTGAGGAATTGTGGGGTGGAGATGTTGTTACCTACCCTCACCACCTGGGGGCGGCCCGTCAGGAAGTCCAGGACCCAGTTGTACAGGGCGGGGTCGAGACCCAGGGTCTCGAGCTTGATGACGAGTTTGGAGGGTACTATGGTGTTAAATGCTGAGCTGTAGTTGATGAACAGCATTCTTACATAGGTATTCCTTTGTCCAGATGGGTTAGGGCAGTGTGATTGCGATTGCGTCGTCTGTGGACCTATTGGGGCGGTAAGCAAATTGGAGTGGGTCTAGGGTGTCAGGTAGGGTGGAGGTGATATGGTCCTTGACTAGTCTCTCAAAGCACTTCATGATGACGGAAGTGAGTGCTATGGGGCGGTAGTCATTTAGCTCAGTTACCTTAGCTTTCTTGGGAACAGGAACAATGGTGGCCCTCTTGAAGCACGTGGGAACAGCAGACTGGGATAAGGTTTGATTAAATATGTCCGTAAACACACCAGCCAGCTGGTCTGTGCATGCTCTGAGGACGTTTAAATGTTTTACTCATGTTGGCTGCAGTGAAGGAGAGCCCGCAGGTTTTGGTAGCGGGCCGTGTCAGTTGCACTGTATTGTCCTCAAAGCGAGCAAAGAAGTTGTTTAGTCTGTCTGGGAGCAAGACATCGTGGTCCGCGACGGGGCTGGTTTTTCTTTTGTAGTCCGTGATTGACTGTAGACCCTGCCACATACCTCTCGTGTCTGAGCCGTTGAATTGTGACTCTACTTTGTCTCTATACTGATGCTTAGCTTGTTTGATTGCCTTGCGGAGGGAATAGCTACACTGTTTGTATTCAGTCATGTTTCCGGTCACCTTGCCCTGATTAAAAGCAGTGGTTCGCGCTTTCAGTTTTGTGTGAATGCTGCCTTCAATCCACGGATTCTGGTTTAATAGACGCTGTGGGTACAACATCACTGATGCACTTGCTAATAAACCCGCTCACCGAATCAGCGTATACATGTAAGAAATAACACATAAAAAACAAAATACTGCACAGTTTCCTAGGAAAGTGGAGCGAGGCGGCCATCTCTGTCGGCGCCGGAAGATCTAATCTAACTGTCCAATTTACAGAGCTATTACAGTGAAAGAATACCATGCTATTGTTTGAGGAGAGTGCACAGTTATGAATTTGAAAATGTATTAATAAACCAATTAGACACATTTGGGCAGTCTTGATACAACATTTTGAACAGAAATGCAATGGTTCATTGAATCAGTCTTAAACTTTGCACATATACTGCTGTCATCTAGTGGCCAAAATCTATATTGCACCTAGACTCCTAAAGTGATAAAATGGCCTTTCTCTTGCATTTCAAATATGTTTTGTCTTTGTATTATCTTATATTTTACCAGATCTAATGTGTTATATTCTCCTACATTAATTTCACATTTCCACAAACTTCAAAGTGTTTTCTTTCAAATGGTATCAATAATATGCATGTCCTTGCTTCAGATCCTGAGCTACAGGCTGTTAGTTTTGGGTATATAATTTTAGGCGAAAATTGAAATTTATTCAGTTCCTCCACATTGAAATGAATGGCGGCCAACATGAAAATAGGCTGTTGTGACTGATTTTACATCAAATCTATGATGACTCTATGAAACTTTTCCAATGGGTCTCCTTCTTCTGTGGGAAGTTTGGTGTAGTTATCATCTATGGTACGATGTGATAATAAAACACATCCCAGAGCTCCCCGTTCTGTCTCATCAATATACCTCAAAATGCATACAGATATGACCTTTGACACCCCCAAGGTGGACCCATTGAGATGTCATTAACATTCCAATTATTTTATACTTTATTTCATACYTCAAGTTAATAACATATCAAGTGCCTTATATTGCATAGATTGTTCCCTGATAATACAAAATTACATTACATATCCTGAATCCTGTTGGTCCAAATAACCAATGTCAGTGACAACCACATTTAGCTCCCTCCTATAAGTGTTTATCATACCAAAACATAACCCACAGACATGGACCTTAATGAAAATTGTCATTAGACTTTGCCACACCAAAGTGGGAAAATGTGTGAAATTATGGCCCTCTGGGCCATGGACTCAATCATTATGTAATCCATATTTGGCTCTTRTTGTGTTTTTTTATGCTATTTTTATTATGATAACTCAGAATGTTTTTTTAATTTTTTTACTGTGAGCGATAAAAACGAATTCTGTTGTCATTGATATCAGAAAAGTCTCTTTGGTGACAAACAAATGCCTTTCTAAAGCTCAATGCCACGAATACAGTTTATCTTTTTAAATTTCTATACATCAACAATTTTGCTTCTGAAGTAACAAGCTATAAGTCCATGTGAAAATAAATCCCTTCCATCATTTATTCATTATTTTATAAAAAAATATGTTTCTCCCGCCTTCGTCTTGAATGGTGATTTCAAACTCATTCTAATGACACTATACATCCACTAGATGGGGGTGTTTTTATTAAAGTACCTTCTTTTCCAAAACCCCATCTGATTGTTAGATTAATGTATTAATAGTCACTACCCTTTTCAAGACAAAGCCTGGATGAAAATATTGTTTCATGATGAGTATTTAGGTATTTCACGTTGCTCTCTGTAATTATTCTGGTTGCTTTGGTGATATTTTTGATGGTAGCTGCAATGTAAAACTATGATTTATACCTCAAATATGCACATTTTCGAACAAAACATACATTTATTGTATAACATGTTATAAGACTGTCATCTGATGAAGTTGTTTCTTGGTTAGTGACTAATTATATCTCTATTTGGTCGGTTTTGTGATAGCTACCTATGCGGTAGAAAAAATTGTGAAAATATGCGGTTGAGTCTTTTGCTATTGTGGTTAGCTAATAGAAATACATAGTGTTTTCGCTGTAAAACATTTTAAAAATCGGAAATGATGGCTGGATTCACAAGATGTTTATCTTTCATTTGCTGTATTGGACTTGTGATTTCATGAAAATTATATTATATGATATCCCTGTCGCGTTAGGCTAGGCTATGCTAGTCAGCTTTTTTGATGAGGATGCTCCTGGATCCGGGATGGGTAGCAATGAAAGGTTAACAATGTCTACACTGTATTTCTGATCCATTTGATGTTATTTTAAATGGACAAAAAAAAAATGCTTTTCTTTTAAAGGCGTCTTTAATAAATTGTGTTATGATAAACTGTAAGGTCTCGTCTTCAGAAGATGCTTGGACTCGTTCACCCTGTTATGACCCTATACTTGTGATGAAAGGTCAAGTTTCATTCAAATCACAGTGAATGGTTAAAGGGCATTCCTTTCTTGTGTGCTCATAGTTCAAGATGTTTAATCTCTGTCATTGTGTTTTACAGCAATCGTCTTCAACGTGGAGACAGTGACGTACAACAACCTGAAGTTTCAGGTGTGGGATCTTGATGTACAGATGAGTATCAGGTAATTGTATGAATATCACAACAAGCCTTTCACGTGTATGCACAAACACATAGACATTGTTGAGTATAAAAGTAAGACAGAAGCTTCTTCAAGGCATCACAACTTGCCATACATTACTTTGCCACACCTCTTTGTATAAAGTGTTTGGGTTAGTTGCCTATGCTCGCCACAGTCTTTCCCCTAACCCTTGTTTCTCTTTCCCCTATCCTAATTTTTCTCCCCCAAATCCTGAGCTACTGAGCTATTTGATCAGTTCAGTTATTGCCTAAATTCAACACACCTGGTCTACCAGGTTGGTTAATCAAAAACATGAAGTGCCTGCATTACTCAGGAACAGGTTTGCCAACCTCTGACATATTGTATCGGAGGGAACACACACACACTGCTTTCATTGTGAGATTTCTGCAATAGAAATAATACTCCTCTATCATTACATCTAACCCATAACACACTAGTCACTATTCCTAATGCATTTTCTACAGTTATAAACATACTTTCACATTCTCAAATCAGTTAGTCAATATACATCTGTCCCTACTCATTCCGGGTTTATCGTGATGCATTTTTTGTTGATAGAATGCTGACATCAAAACGCTGGTATATTGATCTGTTGATTATTCCAGACGAATTGGTAGAATGCTGAAGCGCTTCTTTCAGCGCCTCCATGGCTTCATTAAATTCCTCTAATTCCGTTCTACAGGGAGAATTGGAGCCGTTTGTCGCCATATCAATAGCTGTTATACCCTGAACACCGTTGGGAGAGTTTAGGGAATGTTAGATTTCTTCACTCCCGTCTATAATACACATATTCTATTAACTATTTTCTAAGATAGCACTACACACTTCCCCGAATAATAATGAATTGGTCACGGCACTTAATACCTTGTATTAGAACCAATACCATAGCGTCTGCAAATGTATCACTGGAGAATATGGATGACTTAATGGCTTTTTCCCGTATTGCCTCCAATATCCCTATTATTGATAACACACATCACCAAAATGATTCACACTTGTCTTCCTATTTCCTCATAATCTGACATCTGGCCCACCCCAACAGGGCACAAAACTAACCTCCCTTTCACACACACACTCATACCCTGCTCTCTCACGGCCACTGCGACTGGGCTTCTACCCTCTCGTTACAGGTTTACGGGGAACCAACCCCACCCAGAATTTAGCCCTTAGGATTTACCCTTTGCAGGTTCCAGCCTGCACAGGATTATCATCCAGGACTCACCCTATTCTTATAGTAGTCACATTAATTATCCCAATCAGAATTGACCCCCTAGGACTCCTACAGGTACTAGCCTGCTCGAATTTACCTTCTGGGACTTACCCTATACTTTATAGTACTAGCAGGAACCAACCTACTAGGGATTTACCATTTACTTTATAGTACTAGCAGGAACCAACCTACTAGGGATTTACCATTACTTTATAGTACTAGCAGGAACCAACCTACTAGGGATTTACCATTTACTTTATAGTACTAGCAGGAACCAACCTATAGGATTTACCATTTACTTTATAGTACTAGAGGAACCAACCTACTAGGGATTTACCATTTACTTTATAGTACTAGCAGGAACCAACCTACTAGGGATTTACCATTTACTTTATAGTACTAGAAGGAACCAACCTACTAGGGATTTACCATTTACTTTATATACTAGCAGGAACCAACCTACTAGGGATTTACCATTTACTTTATAGTACTACAGGAACCAACCTACTAGGGATTTACCATTTACTTTATAGTACTAGCAGGAACCAACCTACTAGGGATTTACCATTTACTTTATAGTACTAGCAGGAACCAACCTACTAGGGATTTACCATTTACCTTATAGTACTAGCAGGAACCAACCTACTAGGGATTTACCATTTACTTTATAGTACTAACAGGAACCAACCTACTAGGGATTTACCATTTACTTATAGTACTAACAGGAACCAACCACTAGGGATTTACCATTTACCTTATTAGTACTAGCAGGAACCAACCTACTAGGGATTTACCATTTACTTTATAGTACTAGAAGGAACCAACCTACTAGGGATTTACCATTTACTTTATAGTACTAACAGGAACAACATACTAGGGATTACCATTTACTTTATAGTACTAACAGGAACCAACATACTAGGGATTTACCATTTACTTTATAGTACTAACAGGAACCAACCTACTAAGGATTTACCATTTACTTTATAGTACTAACAGGAACCAACCTACTAGGGATTTACCATTTACTTTATAGTACTAACAGGCACCAACCTACTAGGGATTTACCATTTACTTTATAGTACTAACAGGAACCAACCTACTAGGGATTTACCATTTACTTTATAGTACTAGCAGGAACCAACCTACTAGGGATTTACCATTTACTTTATTGTACTACAGGAACCAACCTACTAGGGATTTACCATTTACTTTATAGTACTAACAGGAACCAACCTACTAGGGATTTACCATTTACTTTTTAGTACTAGCAGGAACCAACCTACTAGGATTACCATTTACTTTATAGTACTAACAGGAACCAACCTACTAGGGATTTACCATTTACTTTATAGACTAGAAGGAACCAACCTACTAGGGATTTACAATTACTTTATAGTACTAGAAGGAACCAACCTACTAGGGATTTACCATTTACTTTATAGTACTAGCAGGAACCAACCTACTAGGGATTTACCATTTACTTTATAGTACTAGAAGGAACCAACATACTACGGATTTACCATTACTTTATAGTACTAACAGGAACCAACATACTACGGATTTACCATTCACTTATACTACTAACAGGAACCAACCTACTAGGGATTTACCATTTACTTTATAGTACTAGCAGGAACCAACCTTCTAGGGATTTACCATCTACCATAAAGCTACGACCGGTCATTACACAATGGGCCTACCGAATGAAACTCAGGCTCGCCAGGTCCGTATCCTATAATGTTCAGCCTACAATTCTCATCTCCCCAAGATGTCAAAATGAGTGGAAACAGATATAGGAACTAGCCTACCTTGTTTGTTGGCAGCTCTGCTCTACTGATCTGGACTCTTTGGTTAGACTACAAATCGTGGTGAACCCTGCTCGCAGCGCCATATGTTAGCTTCTCATTTTTCAGAGTAAATAACTCACGGACGCTGAACCATGTTTAATTCTTCCCAAAGGGTCGTTACAGCTTTAATTCAGACAAAGACTTTCTCACCATCACAAGTATATATACTCCACTTTAGACACCCCTCCTTCTCTCCAATCCTTACATCTTATGGTTCGACAGGAAGAGGGCAACATTAACCATTATTTCTCCATTCAGGGGATCTGACCTGACCTCCTGACCTCAACCCCTCCTTCCCCTAATCCACAGATGTCCTCTCGTATCACCTATTGCACTCCCGTGACTCCCTCCCGTCCACCCAGCACATTCCACAGCCACTCGGTCTTACTACAGAGAACCATTAACTTCTCACTACTTTATATACTATGCGTCTGATCTATCATGTCTTTAATATCTCAATGTTCAAAGTTTACACAAAAATCTGGGAAATGGGATGGGAGACAGTGGTCAGCATAGTCCAGCAGTGAGTTTCCCCTGCAGCCTCACGCTCATCCAGTGAGTTTCCCCTGCAGCCTCAGGCTCGTCCAGTGAGTTTCCCCTGCAGCCTCAGGCTCGTCCAGTGAGTTTCCCCTGCAGCCTCAGGCTCGGAAACTCACTGGACGAGCCTGAGGGCTGCAGGGGAAACTCACTGCGGCGAGGCCTGAGGCTGCAGGGGAAACTCACCTGGACGAGCCTGAGGCTGCAGGGAAACTCACTGGACGAGCCTGAGGCTGCAGGGAGAAAGCTCACTGGACGAGCCTGAGGCTTGCAGGGGAAACTCACTGGGACGAGCCTGAGGCTGCAGGGGAAACTCACTGGACGACCTGAGGCTGCAGGGGAAACTCACTGGACGAGCTGAGGTGCAGGGAAACCTCACTGGCCGAGCTGAGGCTGCAGGGGACATACTACATGGAGAGCGTGAGCTGCAGGGAACTCAACTGCTGGACTAACTGCTGACTCACTGTCTCCCATCCACATTTCCCAATTTTGGTGTAAACTTTGAACATTGAGATCTTAAAGCATGATAGATCAA
>NW_019957624.1:209474-267728 GCF_002910315.2 Salvelinus sp. IW2-2015 | reverse complement strand
ACTGGACGAGCCACTGAGCTTGCAGGGACTCCACTGACTGCAGCCTTGAGGCTTGCAGGGGAAACTCACTAGACGAGCGCTGAGCTGCAGAGGGGAAACTCACTCGCGCGACGAGCCTAGACTTACAGGGGAAAACTTCAACTGACGAGCCCTAGGCCTGATGAGGACAGGCGGCTGCAGGAAACTCACTGGACAAGCCTGAGGCTGCAGGGGAAATCTCACGGGACACGAGCCTGAGCGGCAGGCGGAAACTCACTGGAACGAGCCTGAGGCTGCAGGAAAATCACTGGCGACCAGGCTCAGGGGAACCATGACGAGCCTGAAGGTGCAGGGAAACTCACTGACGAGCCTAGAGCTGCAGGAAAGTCACTGGCACGAACGCCTGAGCTGCAGGGAAAGTCCACTGACAGCCTGACGCCAACGCGAAAGTCCACCGGACCTGCAGCCTCAGGCTCGTCCAGTGAGTTTCCCCTGCAGCCTCAGGCTCGTCCAGTGAGTTTCCCCTGCAGCCTCAGGCTCGTCCAGTGAGTTTCCTCTGCAGCCTCAGGCTCGTCCAGTGAGTTTCCTCTGCAGCCTCAGGCTCGTCCAGTGAGTTTCCCCTGCAGCCTCAGGCTCGTCCAGAATGATTTCTACTACTGAAAAGCAGTAATAATTCTAAACGTTCCTGTGTTTTTTGTGTTGCTCTTTTCACAGGGAAATGCATGAATAGTCACCATGCAGTATGTTCTGACCTGGGGTTTGTCTGAAGTTGGGAAGCAGCCTCACCTGGGAAACACAAATGGGCAGTTCACACAAGCCAACACTTTTAGAGTGAAACTGCGGTATTCAGTCACAACCATATTCTGTATCAGAATCAGCATTATGAATTGCTTTGTCTTGAAATCCATTTTCCTTAATTTATCCTGACACTTTTTGTGGAACCTTTAGATAGACATGTATTTTGTGGAACAAACATGCCTCGCTGACTATAGAATAACAAATGTCAGCTGTCATGACGTGGCCCTCTTTGGGTATAGCGAGTACCCTCCCCTCTCTCTCTCACCACCTCTCTCTTCCCCCTACACCCAGGCTCTGTTATCTCAGATCGTAAATTCCTAGAGGAGACTCTCTCCTCATGGCCAGGCAGTATAGAGAGAGAGAGATTCACAGTAGAACAAAGGAACTTCTTCTACATCACCGAACATGAGAACTGAACAATATCCATGTTTTGGAGAATGTGTAAACGGTCGGTGGAGAAGCCAGCTACGACCCGGTCTGTTTTGTTTTATGATTGTGACCTCAGGAAAGACAATACGGCCACATTACCATAACTCTGTTTATACAGGAGCCTCCGTTATGAGGTTTGCATCTAATTATTGTATAAAATGAATGAGTAAAGATGAAACTATTTGTGAAATTATGTAAGGTGATGTTGAACCATTAATGTGAGAGAATTGTATTCCCTTCAAAGTTTAACTAAGTCATTGGCCCGCCCCATGAGCACAGACATTGATCTGGCGTCATGGGACAGCCCCTTTCTACTGTTACGAATACAACCCCCACCTGGAGAAATCCTCTTCAGACCATGCGTACCTCCGAGAGGGCAAAGGTTTCAGTAGAGACCACAAAAACCCTCAGTATAAGCTTAGGTTGTAATGGTTGTTGAAACTCTGAGACTATCGATACCGACAGAATAAGAGCAAATCTTCGATACTAATTACTAGTCTGCAGCTAGGAAATATGTACCATGGAATGCGAAGACCGACAACCGCCGAAACATCTATTCTACAATACATTTTCTGAATGTTACTCTGAAGTATCCAGTGTAACCACTAGAGACCACATGGAAGTAGAGACCATCAGATGAACTTTCCAACAGAAAGACGGACGATTCCAACAGAGATCACGACGACACACTGAGCATAAATATATATTGATTGCAATTATTCCCGAATGAGTGAGCGTTCATATGCAAAGGATTAGCATTTCAATCAATATAATTATCAACTGTGTAGTGACTCTTGTAATTTCCGCCCTTCTCAGTCCACACCCACTTCCCTTTGTCCACCAAGCCACCATATCGGCTTAGCCCACTAGGAAACCTCCCTTATCATTTCCTTGTAGCCATATCTACTGTTTGTTTGTTTATGCATTTCTGTGATTATTTAGTTAGTTAGTAAATAAATGATTAAGACAATTGGTGTATGGATGATTCATAGTAAAGGCTGGGTTCGTGCAGATAACCAACGATTTACGACGTTCAGAATGAGACTAACGTTAGGTAAAGAATAATTCATTAACTAGAAGACTAATTGATCAGATATTAAAATATCTGAAGTTATAGTAGGAAAATTATAACTTTGTAATCTGAAGATTTTCCTTTGTRCCCCGACTTCCTAGTTAATTACATTTTTCATGTTTAGTTTAATCATGTAATAATAATTACAGAGACTTGATTTGATAAAATAACAGTCTTCAATTTAATGATGCCAAAGACACAACACAGCTCTATTCATTACTTTTCTATCTGCAACGTTCCACAACGTTTGCCTCGTGAAAGTGCCCCAGGAAATAGAGTTGTCCAGTCCAAAACATTTTGTAACAGAAACCATTTACTGCAAATGCTGTTCAGTTCCGTTTTGTTCTTAACTTTGGTTTTATCGCTCACAGTAATTTTTTAAATAATAAATTCTGAATTTAATAATAATAAAAATAGCATAAAAAAATACAAGAGCCAAATATGGATTACATAATGATTGAGTCCATGGCCCAGAGGGCCAAATTTCACACATTTTCCCACTTTGGTGTGGCAAAGTCTAATGACAATTTTCATTAAGGTC
This sequence comes from Salvelinus sp. IW2-2015, assembly GCF_002910315.2. Classification (NCBI taxonomy): domain Eukaryota; kingdom Metazoa; phylum Chordata; class Actinopteri; order Salmoniformes; family Salmonidae; genus Salvelinus; species Salvelinus sp. IW2-2015. The sequence goes on along the minus strand of NW_019957624.1, from coordinate 264,909 downwards.
CATGTCTGTGGGTTATGTTTTGGTATGATAAACACTTATAGGAGGGAGCTAAATGTGGTTGTCACTGACATTGGTTATTTGGACCAACAGGATTCAGGATATGTAATGTAATTTTGTATTATCAGGGAACAATCTATGCAATATAAGGCACTTGATATGTTATTAACTTGARGTATGAAATAAAGTATAAAATAATTGGAATGTTAATGACATCTCAATGGGTCCACCTTGGGGGTGTCAAAGGTCATATCTGTATGCATTTTGAAGTATATTGATGAGACAGAACGGGGAGCTCTGGGATGTGTTTTATTATCACATCGTACCATAGATGATAACTACACCAAACTTCCCACAGAAGAAGGAGACCCATTGGAAAAGTTTCATAGAGTCATCATAGATTTGATGTAAAATCAGTCACAACAGCCTATTTTCATGTTGGCCGCCATTCATTTCAATGTGGAGGAACTGAATAGATTTTTCAGGGCATAAATTAATAAATAATTGGTGTAATAAGACTAATAAAGACTGAAAATGTGTGTTACTGTGAGGAAAATGCTAAAAGATGTCCCAGTATATGTATTCAGTAAAATATTACCAGAGCGTCTGCTAAATTACTAAAATGTAAATGTAATAATGGTAGAAATATGACAAAGTGACAAAAATAAGGTCTGAAGTTAAGACGGGCTCAGGAGATCACATACGTTTCCTTCTATGAGATAATATCAGTCATTTAACATGACCTTTATGAATTATGAAGCCTTTATGTGCTTTATGTGCGTAAATTCTTTWAAAAAATCACTAAATGCGACGTTAGCTGATGAAGATTATCTCATAGTGTCACGCCTGCTCCCGCTCTTCCCCCCTGGCGCTCGAGGGCGCCAGGCTGCCCTGCATTACACACTTCTGCCACCATCATTACGCACACCTGCCTTCCCTCGTCACGCGCATCAGCAATATTGGACTCACCTGGACTCAATCACCTGTTTATTATCTCTCCTATATTTGTCTGTTCCCCAGCTCTGTTCCCCGCTGCTGCATTGTTTGTCATATGTCTGTGTTACCGACGCTGTTCCTGTTTTCTTCTGTCTGTTCCATATTAAATGTTTGACTCCCCGCTTCTCCTCTTCAGCCTCACTCCTTGCACATAGAACAAAACGTATAACATTTCCTAAGCCTGTATTTACTAAATAAGTCATTTTCGGCAAAAACGCCATTCATTACCCCATAGGCTGTCGAATGAACCATGAAGGAGTTAGTGCCTACAAAAATATGCCATTACTATTTATCTGTATAGCTAGAACAGGGAACTGGCTGGATGAAGTGGCGCCCCCTGGGTTGCCCCAGCCCATGCAGGGAGCTGGTGGCCCTCACTGGGCCCTCTCCCCCCTCCTCCTTGTGGTAGAGAGCTGGCTGGATGAAGTGGCTACGTGCGGGGGTCCCCCATCTCTTCCTGGTGAAGAGAGCAGGGTGGATGTAGTGGCACCGCCTGGGGGTTGAGGGCAGGTGGTCGGTCCCCCTCTCTGGGGGATGCCCCAGCCCTCTCTGGCCCTCTCCCCCATCTCCCTGGTGCAGGGAGCTGGCTGGATGTAGGAGAACTATTGGATATAAGAGCAACGTCAACTTACCAACATTATGACCAGGAATACGACTTTCCCGAAGCGGATGCTCTGTTCGAACCACCACAATGGATCTAATCCACAATGGATCTAATCCCAGTAGCCGACCCAAAACAACGGCGCCGCAGAAGGGCCTCCTGGCCAGGCTCCGTAGACGTGCACATCGCCCACCGCTCCCGAGTATACTACTCACCAATGTCCAGTCTCTTGACAACAAGGTAGACGAAATTCGAGCAAGGGTTGCCTTCCAGAGAGACATCAGAGATTGTAACATTCTCTGTTTCATGTAAACATGGCTCTCTCGGGATATGTTGTCGGAATCGGTTCAGCCACCGGGCTTCTCCATGCATTGCGCCGACAGAGATAAACACTTCTCTGGGAAGAGGAAGGGCGGGGGTGTATGCTTTATATTTAACAACTCATGGTGTAATCATAACAACACACAGGAACTCAAGTCCTTCTGATCACCCAATCTAGAATTCCTTACAATCAAATGCCGGCCATTTTACCTACCAAGAGAATTCTTGTCAGTTATAGTCACAGCTGTGTACATTCCCCCTCAAGCAGACACCAAGACGGCCCTCAAGAAACTTCACTGGACTCTATGTAAACTGGAAACCATATATCCCGAGGCTGCATTTATTGTAGCTGGAGATTTTAACAAAGCAAATTTAAGGCTACCTATATTCTATCAGCATATTGATTGCACTACGTGCAAGGGTAATACTCTCGACTGCTACTCTAACTTCCACGATGCATACAAAGCCCTCCCCAGCCCTCCCTTTGGCAAATCCGACCACGACGCCATCTTGCTCCTATCGTTTTATAGACAGAAACTCAAACAGGATTTACCAGTGACGAGAACTATTCAATGCTGGTCTGACCAATCGGAAGCCACACTTCAAGATTGTTTTGATCACACTAGCTGGAATATGTTCCGGTCAGCCCCAGAGAACAACATCGACCTATACGCTGACTTGGTGAGTGAGTTTATAAAGAAGTGCATTGGAGATGTTGCACCCACTGTGGCAATTAAAACCTACCCTAACCAGAAACCGTGGATGGATGGCGGCATTCGCGCAAAACTGAAAGCGTGAAACACCGCATTTAACCATGGAAAGAGGTCTGGAAGTATGTCTGAATATAAACAATGTAGTTATTCCCTTCGCAAGGCGTTCAAACATGTGAAATGCTTGTACAGGGACAAGGTGGTGTTACAATTCAACTTCTCAGACACGAGAGGTATGTGGCAGGGTCTACAGGAAATCACGGACAGCAAAAACAAATCCAGCCACGTCATGGACACCGACGTCAGCCTTCCAGACAAAATTAAGACGTGCTTTGCCCGCTTTGATGATAATACAGTGCCACCGTTGCGGCTTGCTAACAAGGACTGCCCCCTCTCGGTGGCTGACGTGAGTAAAACATTTAAACGTGTTAACCCTTGTAGGGCTGCTGGCCCAGACGGCATCCCTAGCCGCGTCCTCAGAGCATGCGCAGACCAGCTGACTGGTGTGTTTAAGGACATATTCAATCGCTCCCTATCCCAGTCTGTTGTCCCCACATGCTTCAAGATGGCTACCATTGTTCCTGTCACCAAGAAGGTAAAGATAACTGAACTAAATGACTACTGCAAGTAGCACTCACTTCTGTCACCATGAAGTGCTTTGAGAGGGTAACCGGCCACCCTAGACCCACTTCAGTTTGCGTAATGCTCCAACAGGTCCACAGATTACGCTTTCGCCATCACACTGCCCTATCCCATCTGCACAAAAATAACACCTATGTAAGAATGCTGTTCATTGACTAAAGTACAGCATTCAACACCATCGTACCCTCCAAGCTCATCATCAAGCTGGAGGCCCTGGGTCTCAACCCCGCMCTGTGCAATTGGGTCCTGGACTTTCTGACGGGCCGCCCCAAGGTGGTGAAGGTAGGAAACAACATCTCCACTTCGCTGACCTTCAACACTGGGGCCCCACAAGGGTGCGTGCCCAGCCCTCTCCTGTACTCCCTGTTCACCCACGACTATGTGGCCAAGCACGCCTCCAACTCAATCATCAAGTTTGCAGACGACACAACAGTAGTGGGCTTGATTACCAACAATGACGAGACAGTCTACAAGGAGGAGGTGAGAGCACTCGGAGTGTGGTGTCAGCAAAACTACCTCTCACTCAACGTCAACAAAACCAAGGAGATGATCGTGTACTTCAGGAAACAGCAGAGGGAGCACCCCCCTATCCACATCGAAGGGACAGCAGTGGAGAAGGTGGAAAGTTTTAAGTTCCTCGGCGTACACATCACAGACAAACTGAAATTGTCCACCCACACAGACAGTGTGGTGAAGAAGGTGCAACAGCACCTCTTCAACCTCAGGAGGCTGAAGAAATTTGGCTTGTCACCCAAAACCCTGACAAACTTTTACAGATGCACAATCGAGAGCATCCTGTCGGGCTGTATCACCGCACCGAGAGACTGAAAAACAGCTTCTATCTCAAGACCATCAGACTGCTAAACAGCAATCATTAACTCAGAGAGGCTGAGAATCTTGTTTCTCATGGTCTGAGAGTCCTTTAGATTCCTTTTGGCAAACTCCAAGCGGGCTGTCATGTGCCTTTTACTGAGGAGTGGCTTCCGTCTGGCCGCTAAACCATAAAGGCCTAATTGGTGGAGTGCTGCAGATATGGTTGTCCTTCGCAGAGGAACTCTGGAGCTCTGTCAGAGTGACCATCGTGTTCTTGGTCACCTCCCTGACCAAGGCCCTTCTCCCCCAATTGCTCAGTTTGGCCGGGCGGCCAGCTCTAGGAAGAGTCTTGGTGGTTCCAAACTGTTTTCGCTTTGTCATTATGAGGCATTGTGTGCAGATTGATGAGGAAAAAACTAATTCAATCCATTTTAGAATAACGCTGTAACGTAACAAAATGTGGAAAAAGTCAAGACGTCTGAATACTTTCTAAATGCACTGTATGTACTGCAGTACCAAATCGGAGCGATGGGTAGGAGCAAGTCCATGTAATGCTTTGTAGGTTAGCAGTAAAACCTTGAAAACAGCCCTAGTGTAAGGGGTGTGTAACTGGTGGCAGCGAAGTCAGACGAAGGGGAGCAGAGCTGGGTAATAACCGGAGCAGTTTAATATATAACCCAACGGCATAAAGAGTAACAAGACATGGGTACAAAACCCGTCGCACACCAGTCAACATGTGCACAAGCACTTACAATAAACAATACCGCACAAAGACATGGGGGGGAACAGAGGGTTAAATACACAACATGTAATGAGGGAATGAAAACAAGGTGTGTGGGAAAACAAGACAAAACAAATGGAAAATGAAAAATTACTATGGCTAGAAGACCGGTGACGCCCGAACAAGGAGAGGAACCGACTTCGGCAGGAGAAGCACTGGAGTAATGATCACATTTTTTGGTTCTAGTCAATATTCTATCAGCCATATTTAGCACTAACTGAAGTTTATTTAGTGCTTTATCCACGTAGCCAGCAAGGAGAGCATTGCAGTAGTCTATTCTAGAAGTGACAAAAGGGTGGATAAGCTTTTCTGCATCATTTTTGGACAAAAGGTTAAAGATTTTTGCAATGTTACGAAGATTGAAAAAAAACTGCCCTTGAAATATTCTTGATATGTTCGTCAAACGAGAGACCAGGGTCCAGAGTAACACCGTGGTCCTTCGCAGTTTTATTTGAGATGACTGTACAACCATCAAGCTTAATTGTCTCCAGTTGGGGGAGGGGTGGAAAAGTAGTCTGATAGAGCAGCAGTGAGGGCTCTTCGATATTGCATGGTACTGTTTTTCCAAGCTAGTCGGAAGACTTACAGTTTGGTGGACCGCCATTTCTGTTCCAATTTTCTGTAGACTTGCTTCAGGGCTCGGCATTTTCTTTATACCAGTTAGCAAATTTCTTGTGACAATTGTTTTTTGATTTTAGAGGTGCAACAGCATCAATTGAATTTTTATGTCTTATTGCATTGTCAGTGGCGTGTATTCATGGATGCCAAGGGAATCAGTCAATTAGGTCTCACTCCCCCCTATCTGAGAAACCTACTGCAGCCCTCATCCTCCACATACAACACCCGGCCTGCCAGTCATATTCTGTTAAAGGTCCCCAAAGCACACACATCCCTGGATTGCTCCTCTTTTCAGAAAAACTCAAACAGGAATGTTTTGTCTCCATCTCTTCAGTCAAAGACTAAATCATGGACACTCTTACTGACAGCTGTGACTGCTTCGCGTGATGTATTGTTGTCTCTACCTTCTTGGCCTTCGTGCTGTTGTCTGTGCCCAATAATGTTTGTACCATGTTTTGTGCTGCTACCATGTTGTGCTGCTGCCATGTTGTTTTGCTACTCTGTTGTTATCATGTTGTGTTGCTACCATGCTGTGTTGTCATGTGTTGCTGCCATGCTATGTTGTTGTCTTAGGTCTCTCTTTATGTAGTGTTGTGGTGTCTCTCTTTCGTTCTATTTTTTTCATAGGGGTTTAATATTGCGGACAGATTGTTGCTTCCATCAATGTAATTGTCTGCATCATTTCCAATCCCCCATATATTTTGGGGTAAATATATTTATATATATACACATACAATATATATATATATATACACATACCCACATATATACAAATCTTTTAGAAAAGATTTCCTTTTTTATTCCCTGCAAACCCTACCACCCCTCCCCCAACTGGAGTAAACTAATAAACATTAACACTTGGGCTTCTACTTCCAGATTATACATACTATATACATTTTACAGACACAATCTATTTTATAATAGTTTTATTTTGTTGGTTTTTAGTCTTGGCCTTGATTTTTATTTGCTATATATTTGTAACTGTGCTATTTCACAAAAGTTCTGAACCTCTATACATTTTACAGACCCCGTATGTTTTACATTTGTTATCTTGTTATTCGTCCCACCCTTCAGCTCCATTCAACCTGTCCCATCTATCTCTTAACACCATCCATAATGGATTTCTATTTGCCATATATTTGTCAACTGTGCTGTGATGCTTCACAAAAGTTCTGAACCTTACTATACTCATAGTTTCTACAGAATATTTTTATTTATCACAATTTTCTTTAACCAATTTTAGTCTTTAGTCTTTAGTCTTTTTTGATGGGCCGACAGACAAGGTCCTTACTTTTTCCCCCTTCCACTTTTTGCGGTAATGCTGCCTTTAGTTGGTTGTAATTTTGGGTGGAGCACATTTCCATATGTCTGTGTTTGCTGCATGTGTGACATAACTCTACCAGTCCTATTTATGATATAATTTACAAAGATTATGCCATTTAAAAAAATGTTATCAAGAAAAAAAAGTGTTTTTATCAGTTAGTAAGAGTTTAACCACAATATTTGTTGCATTATTTGTTTTGTCTTTTCACGTGGATAAAACTGAAGTTGCAACCAACTTTTTATGGCTTGTTTAAAAAAATAACGATATTTTGGAGATTTTCAAATAACCGAAAGTGAGCGGTTGAATTCTGAATAAAGGGAAAAAGGCCATTCTTGAACATGGGGTGAGACATTCTTTCTAATTTACCAGAGAACCAGTTCAGATTTAAGTATAACTTTTGCATGACGGCTGGCTTTAGTGAGAGGTCTAATGATTTATATTTAATACTTTTTGCCCTCCGAATTCATATTCATTATATAAACTCAGCAAAAAAAGAAACGTCCCTTTTTCAGGACCCTGTTTTTCAAAGATAAATCGAAAAATTCCAAATAACTTCACAGATCTTCATTGTAAAGGGTTTAAACACTGTTTCCCATGCTTGTTCAATGAACCATAAATAATTAATGAACATGCACCCGTGGAACGGTCGTTAAGACACCAACAGCTTACAGACGGTAGGCAATTAAGGTCACAGTCATGAAAACTTAGGACACTAAAGAGGCCTTTCTACTGACTCTAAAATATACCAAAAGAAAGATGCCCAGGGTCCCTGCTCATCTACGTGAACGTGCCTTAGGCATGCTGCAAGGAGGCATGAGGACTGCAGATGTGGCCGGGGCAATAAATTGCTATGTCCGTACTGTGAAATGCCTAAGATAGTGCTACAGGGAGACAGGACGGACAACTGATCGTCCTTGCAGTGGCAGACCACGTGTAACAACACCTGCACAGGATCGGTACATCCGGACATCACACCTGCGGAACAGGTACAGGATGGCAACAACAACTGCCCGAGTTACACCAGGAATGCACAATCCCTCCATCAGTGCTCAGACTGTCCGCGATAGGCTGAGAGAGGCTGGACTGAGGGCTTGTAGGCCTGTTGTAAGGCAGGTCCTCACCAGACATCACTGGCAACAACGTTGCCTATGGGCACAAACCCACTGTCACTGGACCAGACAGGACTGGCAAAAAGTGCTCTCCACCGACGAGTCGCGGTTTTGTCTCACCAGGGGTGATGGTCGGATTTGCGTTTATCCTTTGAAGGAATGAGCATTACACCGAGGCCTGTACTCTGGCCCGGGATCGATTTGGAGGTGGAGGGTCCGTCATGGTCTGGGGCGGTGTGTCACAGCATCATCGGACTGAGCTTGTTGTCATTGCAGGCAATCTCAACGCTGTGCGTTACAGGGAAGACATCCTCCTCCCTCATGCGGTACCCTTCCTGCAGGCTCATCCTGACATGACCCTCCAGCATGACAATGCCACCATCCATACTGCTCGTTCTGTGCGTAATTTCCTGCAAGACAGGAATGTCAGTGTTCTGCCATGGCCAGCGGCGAGCCAGGATCTCAATCCCATTGAGCACATCTGGGACCAGTTGGATCAGAGGGTGAGGGCTAGGGCCATTCCCCCCAGAAATGTCCGGGAACTTGCAGGTGCCTTGGTGGAAGAGTGGGGTAACATCTCACAGCAAGAACTGGCAAATCTGGTGCAGTCCATGAGGAGGAGATGCACTGCAGTACTTAATGCAGCTGGTGGCCACACAAGATACTGACTGTTACTTTGGATTTTGATCCCTCTTTGTTCAGGGACACCTTATTCAAGTTCTGTTAGTTACATGTCTGTGGAACTTGTTAAGTTTATGTCTCAGTTGTTGAATCTTGTTATGTTCATACAAATGCTTACACATGTTGCTGAAAATAAACGCAGTTAACAGTGAGAGGACGTTTTTTTAATTGCTGAGTAAATAGGATAATTTCTTTCTTTCGGGATATGTAGACCGAGTATGTCCACATCCCCGTCAGCCCATTTTATTGGTAAACTACACGATAATGTAAAAGTTGTATTTTTCTGTGATTACACACATTAAACTCTGGATTACACACATCATCATTTGGTTTGAATCCAGAGACGTTCGAAAAGGTATCTAGATCCTTTATGAATCTGTGGAGAGATTCTAATTGTGGATTTAAAAGGAAACATGAATCATCAGCTTACAATGACACCTTTGTTTTTAAGCTCTGGATTTCTAATCCCTTAATATTATTGTTTGATCTAATTTTAACAACTAACATTTCGATGCCAATAATAAATATATATGCCGATAGTGGACAACCTTGTCTTACTCCTCGACAGTTTAAATCTTTCTGAGAAGTAGCCATTATTTAACATTTTACACCTATTTCATGGTGTTCTATTGTTTACAGTACTTGTCTTCTATTATCTCCAATGTATCGTCCATGTAAAAAACCTGTCTGAATAGGATGAATAATATCTGACAAAAATTTTACAATTCTATGCGCTAAGCATTTAGCTAGAATTTTGCATCACAACACTGAAGTGTAACAGGCCTACAATGTGGTGTCTGTCTTGTTGTGATGTTTGTTTTGTCCTATATTTTTATTTAATTTTTAATCCCAGCCCCCGTCCCCACAGGAGGTATTTTGCCTTTCGGTATGCCGTCATTGTAAATAAGAACTTAACTGACTTGCCTAGTTAAATAAAGGTTAAATAAAATAAATAAATAAAAACATTCCAGGTATCCCCAAAGAAAATTACAAAGAAAAAATGCAAGGGGAGAGAAGCCTGTTTGGATTTGGCTTCACTCCTGTCACATTGCATCAAGAGAAATACGTCATTGACAGAAACAACTTGAATTGTTGCATCTCGTTGTGTTGTCCTCCGGTGGCTAGCTAGCTGAAATTGGCCTTTTCCTAAATTAGCCATGGATGGAAATAGGGATTTGGACTTGTGGTTTTATTAAATTCTCAGTACTGGCCAATGATTATAACAGCAATTTGTGAACCAACCATAAATTCATACATTGTGACTGGACTGAGAGGATGGAATTTCAATATGTAGCTAGATGTAGGCTAATGTTAACTAGTTAACGTTGCCCATGAAAGGAAGTTAGGCTAGAGAGCAAGCATTTTAGCCAGGTAGCCTAGGACAACAGAAAATAATAGCATACACTGAATGACAGACTCATATACCGTTTCTCAACATGAAAGAGAGGAGGATGGCATTGGCGTTTCTCTACAAATAGGGTGAGTCAACATGTTTTACTATTTGCACAAACCTATTCACGAACGCACGCACGCATGATGTTGAAATCGTGCTGGAATTAGTGGAGGACTTGCGGTAACTCTCTGTGGTTCTAAATCAGTAGCTGTTTCGTAGTCCAAAAATGTTGGAAACATTAACTTGCTTGACCATGCTATAGGTTTTGTAACTGTTTGTTACATTCAATATGCTTTGTGGACTTCACCGGACAGAGTTTACTCTCCAGTTTTGTGATGAAAGGAAGGTGTGGTTGATTCTGCCACCCTGTTTTCTAATTGTCTTTGCTTTTGCAATCTTGGCACACCTGTATTTGGGGAGTTTCTCCTATTCTTCTCAGCAGATTCTCTCAAGCTCTGTCAGGTTGGATGGGGAGTGGATGGGGAGTGGCTTTCGCTGGACCACTCAAGGACATTCAGAGACTTGTCCCAAAGCCACTCCTGCGTTGTCTTGGCTGTGTGCTTAGGGTCGTTGTTCTGTTGGAAGGTGAACCTTCACCCCAGTCTGAGGTCCTGAGCGCTCTGGAGCTGGTTTTCATCAAGGATCTCTCTGTACTTTGCTTCGTTCATCTTTACCTCAATCTCGACTAATCTCACAGTCCCTGCCGATGAAAAACATCCCCACAGCATGATGCTGCCACCACCATGCTTCACCGTAGGGATGGTGCCAGGTTTCCTCCAAACATGATGCTTGGCATTGGCAAAGAGTGGCAAAGAGTTCAATCTTGGTTTCACGAGACCAGAAAATCTTGTTTCTCATGGTGTGAGAGTCCTTTGGGTGCCTTTTAGCAAACTCCAAGCTAGCTGTCTTGTGCAATTTACTGAGGAGTGGCTTTCGCCTGGCAACTCTCAGACGCTCAGACGACAAATCAACCCAAAGAGATATCCGCCATGTCGGAGTCAACATAAGTCAAAAATAGCATTATAAATATTCACTTACCTTTGATGATCTTCATCAGAATGCACTCCCAGGAATCCCAGTTCCACAATAAATGTTTGTTTTGTTCGATAATGTCCATCGTTTATGTCCAAATTCTTCCTTGTTGTTTGCGCGTTCAGTACACAATCTAAACTCATGACGCGCGTGCAAGTCCAGCGGAAAGTACGGACGAAAAGTCCAAAAAGTTCCGTTACAGTCCGTAGAAACATGTCAAACGATGTATAGAATCAATCTTTAGGATGTTTTTAACATAAATGTTCAATAATGTTCAAACCGGAGAATTCCTTTGTCTTCAGAAATGCGATGGAATGCAGCTAACTCTCACATGAACGCGCATGGTCAGCGCATGGTCAGCTCGTGGCACTCGGGGAGAGACCTTACTCAATCTCCTCTCATTCGCCCCCACTTCACAGTAAAAGCATCAAACAAGGTTCTAAAGACTGTTGACATCTAGTGGAAGCCTTAGGAAGTGCAACATGATCCTAATTCCACTGTATCCTGGATAAGCAAAGAGTTGAAAACCTACAAACCTCAGATTTCCCACTTCCTGGTTGGATTTCTTCTCAGGTTTCTGCYTGTCATATGAGTTCTGTTATACTCACAGACATCATCATAACAGTTTTAGAAACTTAAGAGTGTGTTCTATCCATATCTACTAATAATATGCATATCCTATGATCTGGGCCTGAGTAGCATGCAGTTTGCTCTGGGCACGCTTTTCATCCGGACATGAAAATACTGCCCCGTACCCCAAAGAAGTTAAGAATGTTGGAGGCCACTGTGTTCTTGGAGACCTTCAATGCTGCAGAAATGTTTTAGTGCCCTTCTACAGATCTGTGCCTCCACACAATCCTATCACGGAGCTCTGGGGACAATTCCTTCGACCTCATGGCTTGATTTTTGCTCTGACATGCACTGTCAACTGTGGGACCTTATATAAACAGGTGTGTGCCTTTCCAAATCATGTTCAATCAATTGGCTTTTCCACAGGTAGACTCAAATCAAGTTGTAGAAACATCTCAAGGAAGATCAATGGAAACAGGATGCACCTAAACTCAATTTTGAGTCTCCTAGCAAAGTGTCTGAATACTTATGCGTATAAGTTTTTCAGTAAAAAATAAATAAATGCAATCATTTCTAAAAACCTGTTTTCGCTTTGTCATGATGGGGTATTGTATGTAGATTGATGAGGAAAACATTTAATATAATCCATTTCAAATCGAATAAAATAATAATACAATTGTATTGGTCACATACACATGTTTAGCAGATGTCATTGCTGGTGTTGTGACATGCTTGTGCTTCTGGTTCCAACAGTGCAGCAATATCTAACAAGTAATATGTAGCAATTTCACAACATATACCCAATACACACAAATCTAAGTAAGGAATGTCATTAAGAATATGTAAATATTTGCACAAGCAATGTCAGAGCGGCATAGACTTAAATACAGTACAAAATTCTAGAATGCAGTATATGCATATGAGTAATGCAAAGTATGTAAACATTATTAAAGTGACMTTATTAAGTGGCCAATGATTTCAAGTCAGTGTATATACGTAGCAGCCTCTCATTGCTAGTGATGGCTAATTAACAGTCTGATGGCCTTGAGATAGAAGCTGTTTTTCAGTCTCTCGGTCTTCGCTTTGATGCACCTGTATTGATCTCGCCTTCTGGATGATAGCGGGGTGAACAGGCAGCGACTCAGGTGGTTGTTGTCCTTGATGATCTTTTTGGCCTTCCTGTGATATCGGGTGCTATAGGTGTCCCGGAGGGCAGATAGTTTGCCCCCGGTGATGCATTGTGCAGACCCAACCACCCTCTGGAGAGCCCTATGGTTGTGGGTTGTGCAGTTGCCATACCAGGTGGTGATACAGCCCGACAGAATGCTCTCGATTGTGCATCTGTAAAAGTTTGTGAGGGTTTTAGGTGACAAGCCAAATTTCTTCAGACTCCTGAGATTGAAGAGGCTCTGTTGCGACCTTCTTCGCCACACTGTCTGTGTGGGTGGTCCATTTCAGTTTGTCAGTGATGTGTAAGCCAAGGAACTTAAAACTTTCCACCTTCTCCACTACTGTCCCATCGATGTGGATAGGGTGGGTGCTCCTTCTGCTGTTTCCTGAAGTCCACGATCATCTCCTTTGTTTTGTTGACGTTGAGTGAGAGGTTATTTTCCTGGCAGCGCACTCTCAGAGCCCTCACCTCCTCCCTGTTGGCTGTCTCGTCGTTGTTGGTAATGAAGCCTACTACTGTTGTGTCATGTGCAAACTTAATGATTGATTTGTAGGCGTGCTTGGCCTCACAGTCATGGGTGAACAGGGAGTATAGGAGGGGGCTGAGCATGCACCCTTGTGGGGCCCCAGTGTTGAGGATCAGTGAAGTGGAGGTGTTGTTTCTTACCTTCACCACCTGCGGGTGGCCCGACAGGAAGTCCAGGACCCAATTGCACAGGGCGGGATTCAGACCTAGGGCCTTATTTCAGAATAAGGCTGTAACGTACGGCTCCAGAGTGGCGCAGCGGTCTCAGTGCTAGTGGTGTCACTTACAGACCCTGGTTCAATTCCAGGCTGTATCACAAAAGGTTGTGATTGGGAGTCCTATAGGGCGGCACACAATTGGCCCAGCGTCGTCCGGGTTAGGGCTTGGCCAGGGTAGGCCGTCATTGTGGCCCATCCCAAGATGGCATAGCAGTCAGATGTCCTTTGTCCTCGTCTTGTCGTGTCCCGTGTATATATATATTTACATCTTTCTTCGCAAATCTTTTATATATTTTATTTTCCAAAAACTCAACTTCAAAACACTCTCCTGCAACCCGCCTCACCAAATAAAATAAAAAGTATTATTTACCTCAAATCTGAAATCCACAATAGAAGCTAGCCAGAAGCTAGCCAAAAGCTAACCAGAAGCTAACCAGAAGCTAGCCAGTTTACTAGCTAACGTTAGTATTCAGATAACCACGGTTTGTGGTCATCAGCTATCCTTTAGCTCGAAAAGCTATTGCCAGTTTGGTACAACGTTACTCAGACCAGAACATACCGGACCTATTTTTCTCTCCATATCCCCGGATTTCAACCGCAAGCTCTGGACATTTACACCTGGATCTCGCAGCTAGCTAGCTGCTATCCGTGTGACTATTGGCTTACGTCGATCCCGGAGAAAACATCAATTATTCCGGAGCTAGCCAGCTGAAGAGTTCCATCAGCCACTCCTGGGCTACAATCACCTGTCCGGACCCGTTTTACTGCCGATGCGGAGCCCCACCGGGCCTTCACGACTAGACTACCGAAGTTATCTGCCTGAGGGAGTTATCCAACTGGCCCCTCCGTCGCGACGTTTCCTGAACGCCCATCTGCGGCCCGCTAATCGTTAGCTGTCTTATCGGCTGCTATCTGAATAGGTCTATCTATCGGACAATTTTTCTTGGGTCACTATAACTATATCTATTTTGCCAATTGGACTGATCCCCTCTACCATACGGAACCCCACTAATCTACCGTCAGAAACGCACGAGGTGGCTTAAAACAGACTTCCATCCTATGCTAGCTTGCTACCGATGGCTCAGCTAGCTGTCTGAATCGCCGTTACCCCAACCAACCTCACTACTCACTGGACCCTTATGATCACTCGACTAAGCATGCCTCTCCTTAATGTCAATATGCCTTGTCCATTGCTGTTCTGGTTAGTGTTTACTGGCTTATTTTACTATAGAGCCTCTAGCCCTGCTCATTATACCTTATCCAACCTTTCAGTTCCACCACCCACACATGCCATGACATCACCTGATTTCAATGATGTTTCTAGAGACAATATCTCTCTCATCATCACTCAATACCTAGGTTTACCTCCACTGTATCCACATCCTACCATACCTTTGTCTGTACATTATACCTTGAAGCTATTTTATCGCCCCCAGAAACCTCCTTTTACTCTCTGTTCCGGACGTTCTACACGACCAATTCTTATAGCTTTTAGCCGTATCCTTATCCCACTCCTCCTCTGTTCCTCTGGTGATGTAGAGGTGAATCCAGGCCCTGCAGTGCCTAGCTCCACTCCTATTCCCCAGGCGTTCTCTTTTGATGACTTCTGTAACCGTAATAGCCTTGGTTTCATGCATGTTAACATTAGAAGCCTCCTCCCTAAGTTTGTTTTATTCACTGCTTTAGTACACACTGCCAACCCGGATGTTTTAGCCGTGTCTGAATCCTGGCTTAGGAAGACCACCAAAAATTCTGAAATCTCCATTCCTAACTACAACATTTTCAGACAAGATAGAACGGCCAAAGGGGGCGGTGTTGCAATCTACTGCAAAGATAGCCTGCAGAGTTCTGTCCTACTATCCAGATCTGTACCCAAGCAATTTGAACTTCTACTTTTAAAAATCCACCTCTCTAAAAACAAGTCTCTCACCGTTGCYGCCTGCTATAGACCACCCTCTGCTCCCAGCTGTGCGCTGGACCCCATATGTGAACTGATTGCCCCCCATCTATCTTCAGAGCTCGTGCTGCTAGGCAACCTAAACTGGAACATGCTTAACACCCCAGCCATCCTACAATCTAAGCTTGATGCCCTCAATCTCACACAAATTATCAATGAACCTACCAGGTACCACCCCAAAGCCGTAAACACGGGCACCCTCATAGATATCATCCTAACCACCTTGCCCTCCAAATACACCTCTGCTGTTTTCAACCAAGATCTCAGCGATCACTGCCACTGATCACGACCTCCACTCATCACTGTCAAACGCTCCCTGAAACACTTCAGCGAGCAGGCCTTTCTAATCGACCTGGCCGGGGTATCCTGGAAGGATTTTGATCTCATCCCGTCAGTAGAGGATGCCTGGTTATTTTTTTTAAATGCCTTCCTCACCATCTTAAATAAGCATGCCCCATTCAAGAAATTTAGAACCAGGAACAGATATAGCCTTTGGTTCTCTCCTGACCTGACTGCCCTTAACCAACACAAAAACATCCTATGGCGTTCTGCATTAGCATCGGACAGCCCCCGTGATATGCAACTTTTCAGGGAAGCTAGAAACCAATATACACAGGCAGTTAGAAAAGCCAAGGCTAGCTTTTTCAAGCAGAAAAAAAGTTCTGGGACACTGTAAAGTCCATGGAGAATAAGAACACCTCCTCCCAGCTGCCCACTGCACTGAGGAGAGGAAACACTGCCACCACCGATAAATCCACTATAATTGAGAATTTGAATAAGCATTTTTCTATGGCTGGCCATGCTTTCCACCTGGCTACCCCTACCCCGGTCAACAGCACTGCACCCCCCACAGCAACTCGCCCAAGCCTTCCCCATTTCTCCTTCTCCCAAATCCAGTCAGCTGATGTTCTGAAAGAGCTGGAAAATATGGACCCCTACAAATCAGCCGGGCTAGACAATCTGGAACCTTTCTTTCTAAAATTATCTGCCGAAATTGTTGCAACCCCTATTACTAGCCTGTTCAACCTCTCTTTCTTGTCGTCTGAGATTCCCAAAGATTGGAAAGCAGCTGCAGTCATCCCCCTCTTCAAAGGGGGGGACACACTTGACCCAAACAGCTACAGACCTATATCTATCCTACCCTGCCTTTCTAAGGTCTTCGAAAGCCAAGTCAACAAACAGATTACCGACCATTTCGAATCCCACCATACCTTCTCCGCTATGCAATCTGGTTTCAGAGCTGGTCATGGGTGCACCTCAGCCACGCTCAAGGTCATAAACGATATCCTAACCGCCATTGATAAGAAACAATACTGTGAGCCGTATTCATTGACCTGGTCAAGCTTTCGACTCTGTCAATCACCACATCCTCTCGGCAGACTCGATAGCCTTGGTTTCTCAAATGATTGCCTCGCCTGGTTCACCAACTACTTCTCTGATAGAGTTAGTGTGTCAAATCGGAGGGCCTGTTGTCCGGGCCTCTGGCAGTCTCTATGGGGGTGCCACAGGGTTAATTCTTGGACCGACTCTCTTCTCTGTATACATCAATGATGTCGCTCTGGCTGCTGGTGATTCTCTGATCCACCTCTACGCAGACGACACCATTCTATATACTTCTGGCCTTCTTTGGACACTGTGTTAACAACCCTCCAGACGAGCTTCAATGCATACAATCTCCTCTCTGTGGCCTCCAATTGCTCTTAAATACAAGCAAAACTAAATGCATGCTCTTCAACCGATCGCTGCCTGCACCAGCCCGCCTGTCCAACATCACTACTCTGGACAACTACAAATACCTAGGTGTCTGGTTAGACTGTAAACTCTCCTTCCAGACTCACATCAAACATCTCCAATCCAAAGTTAAATCTAGAATTGGCTTCCTATTTCGCAACAAAGGGATCATTTACAAAATAGCCTCCAATACCCTACTCAATAAATTGGATGCAGTCTATCACAGTGCCATCCGTTTTGTCACCAAAGCCCCATATACTACCCACCACTGCGACCTGTACGCTCTCGTTGGCTGGCCCTCGCTTCATACTCGTCGCCAAACCCACTGGCTCCAGGTCATCTACAAGACCCTGCTAGGTAAAGCCCCGCCTTATCTCCGCTCACTGGTCACCATAGCAGCACCCACCCATAGCACGAGCTCCAGCAGGTATATCTCACTGGTCACCCACAAAGCCAATTCCTCCTTTGGCCGCCTCTCCTTCCAGTTCTCTGCTGCTAATGACTGGAATGAACTACAAAAATCTCTGAAACTGGAAACACTTATATCCCTCACTAGCTTTAAGCACCAGCTGTCAGAGCAGCTCACATATTACTGCACCTGTACATAGCCCATCTATAATTTAGCCCAAACAACTCCCTCTCCCCCTACTGTATTTATTTATTTATTTATTTATTTTGCTCCTTTGCACCCCATTATTTCTATCTCTACTGTTCACATTCTTCAACTGCAAACCTACCATTCCAGTGTTTTTTTCTTGCTATATTGTATTTACTTCGCCACCATGGMCTTTTTTTGGCCTTTTCCTCCCTTATCTCACCTCATTTGTTCACATTGTATATACTTATTTTTCTACTGTATTATTGACTGTATGTTTGTTTTACTCCATGTGTAACTCTGTGTTGTTGTATGTGTTGAACTGCTTTGCTTAATCTTGGCCAAGTCGCAGTTGTAAATGAGAACTTGTTCTCAACTTGCCTACCTGGTTAAATAAAGGTGAAATWAAAAAAAATGTAAATGRGAATTTGTTCTTAACTGACTTGCCCAGTTAAATAAAGGTTAAAAAAATGTATTACATTAAATAACAAAATGTGTAAAAAGGGAATGGGTCTGAATACTTTCTGAATGCACTGTAGGTGGTAATATGGCTTGTTTTTCTGGTATGGCTTCCCGAGGGATTTTACCTACACATGAAATGTATAGTTTTACCACTGGTGATGCAAGGCTCGCTACCTTGGCTATACCCACTGGATACATGTATGGGCCTATAGTATTCACATAGTAATGGAGTTAGATTGATATATGTAGTTTATTATTATTCAACATAAAATCTACATCAACTGAAATTGAACAATACGCATTTGACTTTCTACCCATAATACAACAGCTGACCCATAATATACCAATTACACAACAAAAATGACAGCTGACATATGGGCGTAGGCGTGTGTGTGTGTGTGTGTGTGTGTGTGTGTGTGTGTGTGTGTGTGTGTGTGTTTTTTTTTTATTTTGTGTGTTTTTGTATATATGTGTGTGTGTGTGTGTGTGTGTGTGTGTGTGTGTGTGTGTGTGTGTGTGTGTGTGTGTGTGTGTGTGTGTGTGTGTGTGTGTGTGTGTGTGTGTGTGTGAGAGATGCATAATACAACATAACTAACAGATAACATATGAGACTGGTGGCCCACTAACGACTGTTTTATTTATTTTCAATGTGAGTTCCAGTCACTTCCAAGGAAACATATTATAGATAAATACATAAATACTTCAACTGAATGGAAGGTTCAGTTCTGTCACAGCCTTTTACAGTGTCAGAATAAGGTGCAACACTGCATTGTATAAAACAAATAGGCTATCAATAATAGACTTGCAATACTCAGCTTTATAGCAAGCAGAGACAGCAAGGGTGGTTTGTCACTCCAGTGCCTTGTCGTTCATCTTCGCACCCCTGGGACAGACTACACTCAATCATAGGAGTAATATGACAATTGGGGTTGTTGTCAAGATTCTAGTAGCTGTATTTAGCACTAGCTGAAGTTTATTTAGTGCCTTATCCGGGTAGCCGGAGAGTAGAGCATTGCAGTAGTCCAATCTTGAAGTGACAAAAACATGGATTAGCTTTCCTGCATAGTTTTGGGACAAAACCTTTCAGATATTTGCAATGTTATGAAGATAGATAAAAGCTTCTCTTTAAATATCCTTCAGTTTTATTTGTACTGTACAACAATCGAGATTCATTGTCAGATACGACAGCAGATCTCTTTGTGTCTTGGGACCTAGAACTAACATCTTTGTTTTGTCCGATTTTAAAAGTAAAACATTTGCCGCAATCCACTTCCTTATGTCTGACACACAGGCTCCCAGGGAAGGACATTTTTGGGCTTCACCATGCATAGCAGTGGAAGTTGACATTGGATTGCTGATGCTATGTTTTGGCCAATTAGAGGCTTTGAAGCCACCGACCGCCATTTTGGTACTCCCCAAAAGGAGCTGTCGTCCATAGGAATGAATTAAATTCTACAGTATTTCAAWWWWWWWTTTTAAAGAGCGCAATCAGTCCCCCGTGACAACAAAATAAACAGAGTAGGCTAATAAGTCCTTAGTTTATGGGTTACGCTCAGGTAAAACAATTTAGCTTATCCATATTTCCAAGTCCTATTCTTGAAAATCAAGGGGTACTAAATTAATTGGAATGACTGGAAATATGACCGACTGTAAAAGAATGGTTAAAACAGTTAGTCTCCATCATATTCTGTGGCACAATATGTATTTGACTTTCTATCCATAATTCAACAGCTGACACGTGATATACCAGTTACACAACGAAAATGTCAGATGGCATATGAGCGTGGTAAGTGCCCATGTGAAAGGTTATGTGTGTGTGTGTGTGTGTGTTTGTAACAGCTTTGATATGGGTGTGGTGTCCCACTAATGATTGGTTCATTTCTTTTCAATGTGTTTCTTGGAAAGTTCAGTTCTGTCATCCTTTTACAGCGTCAGACTCTAAAGACATGCGGCTCTGTCAGCTCACTTGATCAGAATCCTTTACTTAGTTTTTTACATTTTACATCAGTCGACATATACTGCATTATTTGTGAAGAAGTGTTGTTTGAAAATGAGGGGTGCTGCAGCTCTGCTGGTGTTGCTGTTCTGTGTGTCTGGAGCATGGGCTCAGGGAGAAAGTGGAAGCGTCAAGGCTGAGCTGAAGGAGCTGAGCAACACGGTGGTGCAACAAAAGTTGGAGCCCAGAGTCACAAATACTGAACTGCAGCAGAGGAGCAGGATCAAGGAACTGAAGAACGAGAATGCAGGTATTAAATGAAGGTAGATTTACTGTACAATACTATACAATTGTTAATTGACAATTTATTGATGCTTATTAGGGCTCTAGCCTAAATTTCCCCCATAGCACCAGCACTGAATTTGGCAGCATGCTGTGCAATATGAAAATATGAAATTCACAAATCAGTATAGAAATGGAATTTGCTTTCCATTGAGTTAGGAAATATATTGTGCTGGGCCACCCAAGGAAAGAGACTGTTCAAATAATGTGGAACACTGCATTGTATAAAACAAATAGGCTATCAATAATAGACTTGCAATGATCAGCTTTATAGCAAGAAAGTGGGCTGCCGTTTGGCCCAAAAAATGTATTTTTTAAATATATATATATTTCACCTTTATTTAACTTGGCAAGTCAGTTAAGAACACATTCTTATTGACAATGACGGCCTAGAAACAGAGGGTTAACTGCCTTGTTCAGGAGCAGAACGACAGATTTGTACCTTGTCAGCTCGGGGATTCGATCTAGCAACCTTTCAGTAACTGGCTCAACACTCTAACCACTAGGCTACCTGTATTACAGATTATGTCTTTAAAGTTTACTAAGTGTATTTTTTGTATCTACAGCCTTAAAGGCCAGACTGAGTGCCAGTGAGAGGGAGGTGGAGGACCTGAAGAGAGCAAAAGCAGGTAATTAACAGATAACCAAAGAAAAGTGAATATTGTTTTCCCTTTTATTAGGAAAAAAACTGTTATATTTGTCTATTAATGGTTTCCTTTCATGTGGTGTCAGCCCTGGAGGCCAGAGTAACAGCCAGTGAGAGGGAGAACACAGGTAATACAAAGAAATTGATGCAATGAACTGTTATCCTAAAAACATGTTTCACTAAGTTTCAGTGTCCTAATGTATCTTTCTATAACCGCAGCCTTCGAAGCCAGACTGAGTGTCATTGAGAGGGAGGTGGAGGAGCTGGAGAATAAGAAAGGTTAAACAGACTCTAACCTCACCAAAACATGTTGGCCATGATCATTTACCAACATATATTGTGAGATTTGATCTTCTCAGTAAGACATGATGTATGCTAACAATGTTCCTCTCTAACCACTAAAGATGTATTATAATAGCCAAACACATCTCTTTTGTATCCCTGACAGTTTACCATCAGTGATGTTAACAATTCTAACCGCTGCATATTGTTGAAACCTATCCTATTGCTTGGTTGACTGGTTAACTGCAAGAGGTGAGGCGAGAGGTTTTAATCCACACTAAATCTGTCCATGAAAATAAGCCCACGAAGTGAGGAGGTCAATGAGAAAATGTGAAAATTAGTCAACCAAAAATGTTATTGCTAATTTGCTACGCGAGGCTTATTTGATCGAATAGAAGTTTTGTAATGGTTAGGTTGTTACGAATGCACTGATATAAGTGGATGCACGTGTCATTTCGACAATCTACTCAAAAACAACTTTTTATCAGAGTTGTACCAGAACTTCAATGAGATAGAGAACTCATCATGGATATAACCCATTTTAGAATGGACACTGCCATTGAGGGCTTCCACCATTTTAAAGTAGTCAACTGGGTGGGGATTCGTATGAGTTGGGAGCAATCAGCCAGTGAAGCAGAAGAAAATGGACTACTTTAAAATGGCACAGACGCTATAAAGGCACAGATACAAAAATGAGTCCTCTATATCTCTATGGTCTGTTGTTCACATGCATATCTGCCCGTTCATTGGCTAGAATGGTCCCACCTGATCTCGCCTCCGTCTGCTTCTCATCTTTGAAGACATATTTCTATTGTTAGAGCAGTCACTCAAATATCTTTTCAACACAATAGACCATCTTTGCTAAAATGCACTTCGCCATAGACTTACACAGACTTTTTACCCATCTGATGTGAACAGATCAATTGCTTCTACACCTGCATTGCTTGCTGTTTTGGGGTTTTTAATCTGGGTTTCTGTACAGAACTTTGTGACATTAACTGATGTAAGAAGGGCTGTATAAATAAATTTGATTGATTGATTGATTGACTGTATCAACATGAGTGTCACCTCCTAGTGGTGTGGTAGACTGTGCACATGACATCTATTATCCTGTCTGGGCCAGGAGTTCCGCTAGCGGAACTCCTCCCACATTCCACTGAAAAGGAAGAGCGGCAAATTCAATTTTTTTGTTGTTGAAATATTTAACTTTCACACATTAAAGTGATGAGTAGGAGACAACATTGAACAAAAATATAAAGCAACAGGCAACAATTTCAAAGATTTTACTGAGCTACAGTTCACATGAGGAAATCAGTCCATTGAAATAACTTCATTAGGCCCTAATCTATGGATTTCACATGACTGGGAACACAGATAAACATCTGGTCACAGATACCTTAAACAAAAGGTAGTGGTGTGGATCAGAAAACCACTCAGTATCTGGTGTGACCACCATTTTACTCATGCAGCRCGACACATCTCCTTCAMATAGAGGTGATCAGGTTTACCTACTTACAAGCTCCTAACCAACAATGCAGTTTAAAATACAGATTAGAATAAGAACTAAATGTAACAAGGAATTCAAGAGCAGCAGTAAAATAACAATAGCGAGACTATATACAAGGGGGTACCGGTACAGAGTCAATGTTAGCTGAGGTAATATGTACATGTAGGTAGAGTTATTAAAGTGACTATGCATAGATGATAACAACAGACAGAGTAGCAGTGTTGTAAAAGAGTGCAAATAGTCTGGGCAGCCATTTGATTAGGTGTTCAGCAGTGTTATGGCTTGGAGGTACAAACTGTTAAGAAGCCTCTTGGACCTAGACTTGGCGCTCCGGTACCACTTGCTGTGCGGTAGCAGAGAGAACAGTCTATGACTGGAGTGGCTGGTGTCGTTGACAATTTTTAGAGCCTTCTTCTGACACCACCTGGTGTAGAGGTCCTGGATGGCAGGCAGCTTGGCCCCAGTGATGTACTGGGCCGGTCGGAGGCCGAGCAGTTGCCGTACCAGGCAGTGATGCAACCAGTCAGGATGCTCTCAATGGTGCAGCTGTAGAACCTTTTGAGGATCTGAGGACCCATGCCAAATCTTTTTAGTCTCCTGAGGGGGAATAGGTTTTGTCGTGCCCTCTTCACAACTGTCTTGGTGTGCTTGGACCATGTTAGTTTGTTGGTGATGTGGACACCAAGGAACTTGAAGCTCTCAACCTGCTYCACTGCAGCCCCATCGATGAGAATGGGGGTGTGCTTGGTCCTCTTTTTCCTGTATTCCACAATCATCTCCTTTGTCTTGATCACGTTGAGGGAGAGGTTGTAGTCCTGGCACCACACTGCCAGGTCTCTGACCTGCTCCCTATAGGCTGTCTCGTCATTGTCGGTGATCAGGCCTACCACTGTTGTGTCGTCGGCAAACTTGTGTTGTTACCTACCCTTACCATCTGGGGGCGGCCCGTCAGGAAGTCCAGGATTCAGTTGCAGAGGGAGGTGTTTAGTCCTTAGCTTATTGATGAGACCTATGGTGTTGAATGCTGAGCTGTAGTCAATGAATAGCATTCTCACATAGGTGTTCCTTTTGTCCAGGTGTGAAAGGGCAGTGTGGAGTGCAATAGCGATTGCATCATCTGTGGATCTGTTAGGGCGGTATGCAAATTGGAGTGGGTCTAGGGTTTCTGGGATGATGGTGTTGATGTGATCCATGACCCGCCTTTCAAAGCACTTCATGGCTACAGACGTGAGTGCTACGGGTCGGTAGTCATTTAGGCAGGTTACCTTAGTGTTCTTGGGCACCGGCACTCTGGTGGTCTGCTTAAAACACGGCCCCATTTTCTCCGCTTCTTCTTCACGCAGATCACGGGGATCTGGGCCTATTCCCGAGAAAGGAATATATAATTCGCATTGGGCTCGTCAGACTCGTTGCAGGAAAACATGGATTCTGCCAGTCCATGGTGAGTAATCGCAGTCCTGATGTCCAGAAGTTATTTTCGGTCATAAGAGACGGTAGCGGCAACATTATGTACAAAATAAGTACAAAAATAAGTTACATACAACGCAAATAAACGAACAAAAAACACAATTGGTTGGGGACACGTAAACCTCTCTCTTCTTCTCCGGCGCCATTTTACATCAAAATGAGTTTTTTTTTTGTTGTTGACATTTTTAATTGTTATGTTCAGTTAACATAACATAATTTAAAAGAATGACTTAAGTTGTCTGTAATAGAACATACGTGCTAAAAACGATGATAGACATTAATAAATGCATTTCTGTAAAGATGGCTGCACTGTGGCTTCAGTACACCGCCCTCTGTCAGTCATCCAGGGTTTACACATCATTGGTAGGGGCCCTATTCAATCCATTTCACTGAAGTTCAGCCCTATAGCACACTTGATATTCAAAAGCAATATCGGATTGAGTCGGCAGCATTTACCGGTGAATGCAGTCTCTGCTAACACTGTTGCCTTTAAATGTCAAATGGGCTACAACGAGGAACTGCAGCGCTACTGACTGAATCCTGCCCTTTCAGATCAGTAGTTTATAATTTATGATGCTCAACATTCAATAACACTGTAACAGGAATAACATCTTTATTTTTTACATTTCTATCTGAAACAAACACTTGAGATTAAACAAATCCCCACATGAAATGCTTGATTGTACTTGTTCAGAGAGATTACTTGTGCAAGGTAAATTAAACATGGGCTCCCTGTTTTGTGCACAAGCACAAGTTTACATGTTACACATTCCAATTTTGAAGCTTTTTTTACGAGACAGGCCACCCAAGGGTGATTTTCATCCAATGAAAACCTCATCACGGGATTAGGTGGGAGTTACTGTGTGTGTGTGTGTGTGTGTGTGCGTGCGTGTGCATGCCTGAGTGTGCGTGCGTTTCAGCAGCATGCAAGGCAGTTCTGTGAATTCCATTCCAGCCATTACAATGAGCCCATCCTCCTATAGTTCCTCCCACCAGCCTCCACTGGTCCCCAGGCGCTAATGTGTCTCTCTCCTCACTGAATTAATGATGTCAATGACTGGGCGATATAAACCAAATAGAAACTGATAATTGTGCACATGACTTCACAATTGAGTTTGAATTAACAGAACGATGAGGATGAAGAAGAAGAGGGTGATTGAATTTAGAACAATAATGTAAGAATGACTCATCCTCTGTCCTGCGAGAACACCCCAAAAACACACTTCTTTTTCTGGTTCTTCTTTGTCAGAAGAAGCTGTAACTGGACTGTAGTATATTACTTTCTAAAACGGTCAGGTTTTTATTATAAGAGAAACCGAAAGGTTTTGTTATATTCTTAAAATATATGTGTTGACTGAGAATACGCAGCAGGTGATGTCTGCTAAATGAACAAGTTGATGGTGCAGCCACATAGCCTCGGCTACTAAGCAGACACATCCAGACCTGAGCTATTTCATTGGTTTGTTTTATTTATTAAAATGTACCGAATAAATAACAACAATAGAAAGAACCATCTGGTAGCATTGGTAGAGAGTCAGGCGGGGGAACGGAGTSGAAGATAAGTACAGTACAGGCTACATAGACCTATATATTTTATTTATTCAATTGACTTCTATTTTGCTAATTGTAGGCTTACTGTCTGTATTTTTTGCCTCAATATATTTCATAATGTGTAACAACATRCACACTGAAAATAGATGATTTAATGCATTATTAAAGGACAAGCTTTACAATAACCGCCTCAATATTTATTTTGCCCTAGGTGATAATATCTGTGTAGGAGCTGATCCGTCATCAGTATTGTGGAATAATTCTACACTCTCAGAAAAAAAGGGTACCAAAAGGGTGCTCCGGCTGTCCCAATAGGAGAACCCTTTTTTGGTTTCAGGGAGAACAAATTTGGGTTCCATTTAGAACCCTTTAGAATCCTAGGTGGAAAGGGTTCTACATGGAACCCAAAAGAGTTCTAATTGGATCCAAAAGGGTTCTACCTGGAATCAAAAACCGTTCTTCAAAAGGTTGTCCTATGGGGACTGTTGAAGAACCCTTTTAGATTATAGATGGCACTTTTTTTTCTAAGAGTGTAGTGTTAAGGTAAGATTTGAATGGGGAAAGCTTTCTTTTGATACTATCAGTATCGACACGTGCTCCAACGACACACTTAGTGAATGTTCTCTCTGCATTGTGTTTTGGGAAATGCATATTATATATTTGGCTGTTGCAGGAATGATACATCGTTAAAACACTGGCATGCATACTCTGATTTAGTGGAGCTAATCTGATAACACATACAAACTGAGTAGGCCTAGTATATCGTAGGTATCTTTCCTGAAGTCAAATAACCACATCGCCCTCTAGTGGCCTCATCAGGGGAACAGAGGTTACACAGAGGCAGGTAATAAGGTTAATAGCACACGGGAGGATAAATGTGAGAGATGGCATTGTTCATTTGCGTTTTAAAATCCCTCATCATCATAGTATGCATTGTTCTATACGGTAAATATCATCTGTCAAAACACAGGCATAATATCTCAGTTTACAGAATATTCAACTGTTCATTTAACAATGTTTGTCAATATATAAACAGACGACATTGTGTTTATTTAATCTGTATTCAACAATTTACTGTTAATCATCTTTAAATGAGCCCACGCACGCTTGCACATACACAAATACACACACACAATAGCTGTCAGGGCCCAGTAAWTATGGAATAGAAGCCAGTCATTATTCCATTGGAGCGTTCCGTCTGGAAGCTATCAAAGTGCCCTTTTTCCTCTCTCTCTACTCTGATGTGGGAATCAGAATTGTTTCCTGAGTTCACTGGCAGAGGAACCAATCATAATTAAAAACAAACAATTAGGAGGAAGTTAGAGTTTGAGTCAAGCCAATCGCACACACCGTGATGATCCAGGGTGATCTTATGCTGACGTCATTTATTAGTTCCACATGGGTGAGTTGTGTGTGTGTGTGCGTGCGTGCGTGCGTTGGACACTGCAACATTAGCTTCTCTAGCTGTTATTTACTGTGCATAATAAACACATTTAGGGATTCTATTTAAAAAACATTTTAAACTACACCAAAGTGAGTTGAAGGACAGAGGAAGGTAATTGAGGATTCTATTTCCAGTTCTTTAAGTGTAAGACTGTTTTCCAAGACAGGAAATAGAATGTGACGAATGTAAAGTAAGGCTTTATCTTGGCCCGGCCTGTCTGGAAAAACATAAGCAAATCTCAAATGAACCTCCTGGTCAAATTAAAGAGGAATGAAAGAAAGTGTAATACAATGATATAATTGATAACTTTATATAACCAATCTCTTTCAACTATTTCCTCTAGCCTACTTCTTGACACCATAAAGTATGATCAATACTTCCTTGTGTAAGAAATGGCTTTCGTAAACAAAAGGACCGACGGTTATATATCTTTTGTTCCCAGCTCTAACCTCAGCTGTGAATGAGTGAAAGGTCTTTATGATATTTATTTTATTTCTAGGAAAGTGGTATGCCTGTCCCGGATGTGGTCAATTACACAACAACAGAGAAACTATGCTTGCTATGCACACACACACACACACACACACACACACACACACACCACACACACACACACACACACACACACACACACACACACACACACACACACACACACACACACACGCAAACTGTTGTGTTTTGTAAGAGGAAGTTGGTGCCAGCTTTTCAAGTGCAGCCAACGGCACAAAGCAGACAACGTGTGCAGAACCAGCTTTCATCTCCTTCTGTGTGTGTGTGTGTCCCATCGCATGCCTAGGACAGATGGTTAACGGTCTACTCTGACAATGCCCTCTTTGTCTCAACCTCTCCTGGATCCTTAATAACTGCTACTGAGTATATCACCAGCAGGCTGACCTCAGGAAGGGAATGAAAGCACTTCAACAATGTGACTTCAGGTGTAGCCAACAATCCCATGTACGTGTACATCAGAACAAAACTGTGTGACATTTACACTTGACGGTCTTCATCCCCAAAATATTTCTCATTAAACTATTTCTGATAAAGGCACTGGGGCTGAAAAAGTGGCATATATTCATGGATGCCAACGGAAGCCAGGCTTCCCCCAAATATTGACCAAGAAAAAAAGAAAACAAATATAAAATATTTTACTTTCGTCTCTCCGTTTTCATAATTTTCCTTCAATTCGCAAGAAGCCCTATCTCAATGGAGAAAGCCTCAGGGCGAGCGAAACAGCGCACCTCTGTCTCTGTATGTGTAGCCCATCTATCTAATGCTGTCTGGTCAAAAAGAGTATGATATTGTTGCCGCCCGTAGCATTGAATGCAATGGAAGCCAGCGAGAATCTGGCCTCGATTGATTAAAAAATTCTACAGTAATAGCCAATCAGCGTTGAGCTAAACTGAGCGAGCTTAGCTGTGATTGGTCCTGGCGCACCCCAAAAAAGTGTAAAGGAAAGCCAGTTGGATTTTGCGTCATACAAATCACATCACATCAAAGCCAAATGTCATTGTCCTCCTGTGGCTAGCTAGCTAAAATAGTCCCTTTCCTAAGTTAGCCATGGATGGAGATAGGCATTTGGACTTGTGGTTTTACTTAATTCTCCGTACTGGTCAATGATTAAAACGGCTATTCTGATCCAACCATTAATTCATACATTGTTGTGCCCCTGGCCTGAGAGGATGGAAGTTCAATATGTAGCTAGATGTAGTAGGCTAATGTTAACTAGCTACTGTTGCCCATGAATGGAAGTTAGGCTAGCAAGTAAGCATGTTAGCCAGGTAGCCTAGGACAACAAAAAATAAAAGAGTGTACTGTATGATAGAGTGATCTTTTCCACACACACACACACACACACACAACACACACACCACACACACACACAACACACACACACACACACACACACACACACACACACACACACACACACACACACACACACACACACACACACACACACACACACCACACACACACACACACACACACACACACACACACACACACACACACACACATCAAGGCAGGCAGGGGTCAGTGAACCAGAGGTGGGGCAACGGTACCGGACGGCAGGCAGGCAGGCTCAGGGTAAGGCAGAGTGGTCAGGCAGGCGGGCTCAGAGTCAGGACAAGCAAGGGTCAACACCAGTAGGGCGAGAAAAAGAGAGACTGGGAAATGCAGGAGCTGAGAAAAAAATGCTGGTTGACTTGACAAACAAGACGAACTGGCAACAGACAAACAGAGAACACGGGTATAAATACACAGGGGATAATGGGGAAGATGGGCGACACCTGGAGGGGGGTGGAGACAATCACAAAGGTGAAACAGATCATGGTGTGACAGAGATAGAGAGAAAGAATGAGAGGGAGGAAATGGTGGAGAGAGAGAAAACGCCAATTGTAGATAATTCCACCGAGGTTGTACAGGCTAACACCTCATTCAACTACTCTAAAGATAACTACTCTGAAGAGAACTCTTGTGCGTAAGAAAAAAAGCCTGTACACCATGTGATATCTCTCTCCAGGACAGGAGTCACCCAGTAGAAAAGGAAATAAGAAATGAATAGGTGTGTGTGTTGTGTTCTCTACCTCTCTTGGTCCCTGGCGGTCACTTTTCCCATGCCAGTGTTAGCTGATGATGACAGTCTGACCGTCCAGACGCACGTCACACGACCAGCGACCACAGAACAAGTTCCTGAAAGAGTCAGTTACACAATCAACACAGTCGATCAACACAGTGTTGAACCCAGTTAAAATCATTTTGGGGATGTGGTAAGAAATGTTATTACAGGGACAAGAAGTCTATGTAGCACTAGACTAACACAACACACATATTACAGCATATCACAACAACAACATACAAACAATACACCCATAATGTAACTCTGACACCCAGAGCAGACAACAATCAGAACGTCAACTTAGACATCAGCAAGATAATAAAGTGAGACTACTTTCTAGCTTCAACAATGAACCACATTATAAAATGTAAATACTAACGTGTAACCCTATCCTGCAGTCAAATGACCTAGTGGCCTCATGGATGGAATATATCGTCACGCCCTGACCATAGAGAGCTTTTTAGCTTTTTATTCTCTATGTTGGTTAGGTCGGGGTGTGACTAGGGTGTGTCATCTAGGTGATTATGTTTCTATGTTGGCCAGGCATGGTTCCCAATCAGAGGCAGCTGTTTGTCGTTGTCTCTGATTGGGTATCATATTTAGGCAGCCATTTCCCCTTTGTGCTTTGTGGGATCTTCACTATGTATAGTTGTCTGTTAGCACTATTGTTAGCTTACCGTTTCGTTTTGAGATTTATTGTTTTTGTTTTGCTGGACCAAGCAGCGTGCCCAGGAGGAAAGCCAGGAGTGGAGGACATCCTGGACGTGGGACGAGATTATGGCAGGAGACATAAGCCTGCCATGGAAGCAGGCGGAGGCAGCGTGGGAACAACAACGACAACACCGGATTTTGCGGCCACGACGGAAGCCCGAGAGACAGCCCCCAAATTTTTTGGGGGGGGGGGGCACACGGAGTGGTCGGCGACGCTGAGGGGCGAGTCAGAGACCGAGGAGGAATATTGGGACAGATTGAGCGAGGAGCGAAAGTTGAGGGGATTGAACCAGAGCCAACTCCCCGTACTCACCGTGGGGAGCGTGTGACCGGTCAGACACCATGTTTTGCGGTGATACGCACTGTGTCTCCAGTGCGCATTCACAGCCCGGTGCGTTCTGTGCCAGCTCCTCGCACTTGTCGTGCTAAAGTGGGTATCTGTCCAGGATGGGTGTGCCGGCTCAGCGCGCCTGGTTCCAGTGCGCCTTCTCGGTCCAGGATATCCTGCGCCGGCTCTACGCGCTGTATCCCCAGTGCGCCTTCACAGCCCAGTGCGTCCTGTGCCTCCTCCCCGCACTCGCACTGAGGTGCGTGTCACCAGCCCGGTGCCACCTGTACCGGTCCCACGCATCAGGCCTCCAGTGCGCCTCAACAGTCCAGTACTTCCTGTACCTCCTCCCCTCACTCGCCTGAGGTGCATGTCACCAGCCCGGTGCCACCAGTACCGGTCCCACGCATCAGGCTCCAGTGCGCCTCCAAGTCCAGTACGTCCTGTGCCTCCTCCCCGCACTCGTCCTGAGGTGCGTGTCACCAGCCCGGTACCACCAGTGCCGGCCCACGACCAAGCTTCCGGCGACAGTTCTCAGTCCAGAGCTTCCGGCAACGTTTCACAGTCCGGAACCTCCAACGACGGTCCACGGTCCGGAACCTCCTATGACGGTCCACGGTCCGGAACCTCCTGAGACGGTCCGCGGTCCGGAAACTCCTGAGACGGTCCGCGGTCCGGAAACTCCTGAGACGGTCCACAGGTCCGGGAACCTCCAGCGACGATCGGCGGTCCGGAGTCTCCAGCGATGGTCCGGAGCCTCCAGCGACGGACGGCGGTCCGGAGCCTCCAGCGAGGGTCGGCGGTCCGGAGTCCCCGGCACGATCTACGGTCCGGAGTCCCCGGCGACGACCCACGGTTCGGTTCCCCCGGCGACGATTCACAGTCCGAAGCCCCCGCGACGATCCACGGTCCGGAGCATCCGGCTACGATCCCCGCACCAGAGCCGCCATTGAAGATGAGGTTTCCGCGAGCGGAGTGGGTACTTCGCCCCCGCACCGGAGCCGCCCCCGATGGTAGATGCCACCGGCGGACCCTCCCCTATTGAGTCAGGTTTTGGGGGGGGGGGGGGGGGTACTGTCACGCCATGACCGTAGAGAGCTTTTTATTCTCTATGTTGGTTAGGTCGGGGTGGTGACTAGGGTGGGTCATCTAGGTAATTATATTTGTATGTTGGCATGGTATAGTTCCCAATCAGAGGCAGCTGTTTATCGTTGTCTCTGATTGGGGATAATATTTAGGCAGCCATTTCCCCTTTGTGCTTGGTTGGATCTTGACTATGTATAGTTGCCTGTTAGCCCTATTGATAGTTTCGCGTTTCGTTTTGAGATTTAGTGTTTTTGTTTTGCTGTGAGTTTCACCTATAAATAAAAGATGTGGAACCSAGATCACGCTGCGCTTTGGTCCACTCATTATAACGACCGTGACACTGACTGTCCTTGTTCAGGCCGAAACGTTATGGTTATGTAAACTGCCATCATCAGCCAATATGTTTTGTGTCTTTTTGTATTGTAGGGAAAAGGAACAAACCTTTTGAAAATAGGCCTGTATAGCGGTATGCTAACAGAACTGTTAGTAATAAACTGAACAGATCAATTAACCAATCAATTCAAAGGCAATGCGCGCATTCGAGCGGATCACTTTTGTCAAGTCTGTGACCATCGTTGGTCACCGCTTTTCAAAGTGTGTCGCATTATGGGGATAACAATTGTCCGACTTGATCCTACATGTGGACTGCATGAACTTTATAAAAATCATGTGATCAAAGGTCTTGAAGTTTTGACTGAAGGCGACTGCAAGTTTCTGCAGTTGCTCTTCACCAACTTCATCCTGCAACCATCGCCTGCATTGTGGGAGGTTAATTGTCAACCAATCATTAGGGTGTTTATGTTTGACACCTGCAAACGTGATCAAAGACATGACTGATAGAGGAACCAACTTTGAGTCTCTCTCACCAATTGATTGTAGTCTACAATGTACACATTTGCATTTGTATACATTTTCAGTTTGTACGTGTGTGACATGGGGGTTGGGGACATTATAAAGATAMACTTTTAGAAACAATGGCAACACTGTGATGTTGCACTGAGCCTTGCGGTTGGTTAACCACATCAGTGTCTGACTTTCGGCTGTTGCAGATGCACATCYCCGACTTCAGTCCTCGACTTTCGTCTACAGTCAGTTGATGACTGAAAAGAGTCCAATAACTTCACAGAATGGAAATCGATCACCCCATTTAACACAGTGTCTGGTACACCCTGACCTAAATCAGAGAAGGAAGCGAGATACCCCATTTAACACAGTGTCTGGTACACCCTGACCTAAATCAGAGATGGAAGCGAGATACCCCACTTGCTCTTCTTTTTTTCAGATTTTTTTCTGGTTCAGTGAATGTCAATGAACTATGTAGACCAGACCCAGCTGCTATTGCATCGATCTCTATGAGAGACACACCTAGTTAAGTAGACCGGAACGGACATTTTTTTTTCTATATGGTAAAAGGCCTGAGTGAACTATCTTAAATGATCCACAATCTTTGAAAAAATGTCACTCTGTTCATTTGGGACATTAGTCAGAGATGAGCTCTGATTGGAGTAGCTGTCATTTTCTTGGTGTTCCAGACAGTAATTCAACAGAGTCGTGACCTCACAACATCTGGAAAATAAGTGTACATTCCAAAATATATTTTATTTTATTCGCTCATTTAACCATTGTTCAGCCAGACAATCATAACCAGTTCTCAATTAGCCACTGCTACATTATGGTAATAATAAAATACATATTTTATCATTATATTCTCCAGCAGKTGCCGTTTCAAAAAAAATACAAATTCACCAAGCGGGGATATTTTGTATGGAGGTCAATGAGAGAGTGTCAAATTTGGTTAACAAAAAATTGTATGATCGAATAGAAGTGTTGGTGTGATTAGGTTGTTATGAGTGTATTGAAATAAGTAGGAGATGTGACATTCTGGCAACTTTGAGAAAAAACACTTTATWTCTGAGTTATGCCATAAAGTCATAAACCCTGCCTATTTAAAAAAAGGTATCTAATTTAAATGTGGTTTTTAACCTAACCTAACCATATGCCTATCCCCAACTTTTTTTTTCATGAATTCTTACAATGTAGTCGATTATGACTTTGTGGCTGTGGTAACTAGTGGAAGCCTACTGACATGAAATTGCTATTAGGCTAGGCTACATTATATTTCCAGAGGGAACACTTGGTATATATAAAAAAAAAAAAATGTATTTTTAACATATATTTTTTTTAATTATTATTCGTTTTCACTAAACACTTAWTTTATCCAATTTTGATAGCCTCAGTACAATTTCTAAGATTAAGTATTGAATGACTTMATCTAGTCTTACAGTGCCTTCGGATAGTATTCAGACCCCTTCACTTTTTCCACATTTTGTTTTACGTTACAGCCTTATTCTAAAATGGATTAAAAGCTCTGTCAGGTTGGATGGGGAGCGTCGCAGCTCAGCTATTTTACGGTCTCTCCAGAGATGTTCGATCAGGTTCAAGTCCGAGCTCTGGCACGGCCACTCAAGGACATTCAGTGACTTGTCCTGAAGCCAATCCTCTATTGTCTTGGCTGTGTGCTTAGGGTTGTTGTCCTGTTGGAAGGTGAACCTTCACCCCAGTCTGAAGTCCTGAGCGCTCTGGAGCAGGTTTTCATCTAGGATCTATCTGTACTTTGCTCCGTTCATCTTTCCCTCGATCCTGACTAGTCTCCCAGACTCTGCCACTGAAAAACATCCCCACAGCATGATGCTGCCACCATCATGCGGGCTGTCATGTGTCTTTTACTGAGGAGTGGCTTCCGTCTGGCCACTATACCATAAGGGCCTAATTGGTGAATGGTCTGCAGAGATGGTTGTCCTTCTGGAAGGTTCTCCCTTCTCCACAGAGGAACTCTAGAGCTCTGTCAGAGTGACCATCTGTGTTCTTGGGAACCTTTTCTGAATAATTTTTTTGGTACCCTTCCCCAGATCTGTGCCTCCACAAAATCCTGTCTCGGAGCTCTAGGGACAATTCCTTTGTCCCCATGGCTTGGTTTTTGCTCTGACACGCTCTGTCAACTTTGGTACCTTATATAAACAGGTGTGTGCCTTTTCAAATCATGTCCAAACAATTGAATTTACCACAGGTGCACTCCAATCAAGTTGTATAAACATCTCAAGGATGATCAATGGAGACAGGATGCAACTGAGCTCAATTTTGAGTCTGATAGCAAAGGGTCTGAATACATATGTAAATAAGGAATTTCTGTTTTTGTTTTGTTTATATACATTTGCAAAGATTTCAGAAAAACAGTTTTTGCTTTTGCCTATTTATGAGAAAAAAAGTATATTTTATACACTTTAGAATAAGGCTGTAACGTAACAACATGTGGAAAAAGTCAATGGGTCTGAATACTTTCCAAATACACTGTACATACAAGATCATAACCTATGGCACTAATCTATAGTTAATATTTGACTGTAGTGTGCTAAATCAGGACCACATACTGTTTCTTGGTAGTGGCATGACGTGGCCCTTTCTGGGTGTAGAGAACAAACATTACATTTACATTTTACATTTAAGTCATTTAGCAGACGCTCTTATCCAGAGCGACTTACAAATTGGTGCATTCACCTTACATTAAAATATATATATTTCCTGGTTAGAATAATATTAACTTTTTTTTCCTGGAAAAACTGGCCCATACATCCTGAGTGATTAACAACGTTTGTGAGACAATGCCAATGTTGTATAGGAAAACTCAGGTGAGGTTCTTCAGGTTCTTCAGCAGTGCGATCAACAGTAAAATCCACTGTACAGTTGCAGTCCCCCCTAAAACCACACACCCCTCTTGGTCACACTGTCTTAAGGTTTCCTTTATTTGATCAAATACAGAAATACGCTCTGTACCCTCATTAGGAGCATAAACATAAAAATAAATACATAACATCCGCCTTGACCAATAAAATCCGACGCTGATCACCCCTAAGCCCTAGGAAAACAAAATTGCCACCGCAGCACTGAAATTAGTACTGTTACTGAGTATATGCTGCACCTCCCACCACATACCCCAGTCAACCTCTTTAGCCTCATCACTATGTATCTTCTGTAGAAAAACTACGTTAAGCTTTTTCTGTTTAATTACTTTATTACTAATACCCAAGCCCTCTTATTCCTGTCCCTTCCCCCATGAATATTGAGAGAACCTACCATTAGTACCTCCATATAGAAAAGAGAAAAGAAAAGCAGAAGAAACCACAAAGAAAACAGACGAAGAGAAAAAAACACCTTATGAGGCATGATCATCATCGTTTTAATTTTCTCTTAATCTTACCACGTTTCCCACAACTTTTTGTTGCCGTGACAGCAGTAACACATTTCCTCAAGCGGAAATACTTCTTCACACTCAACTGGTCTAACCCCACCGTCTTCTGTAACATCACAGCTGACCTCACAAACTTACCAACATCAAAGAAATCTGCCAATTTGACAGATTTCCCAAAAGTCTGATCCAGAAACCCATTTACCTCCTCTAGATTGTAAATTGAGTCGTTACCAGCTTCTATCATATCAAGAGAGATATCCATATCCTCCTGATCCTCCTCAACTGAGGACACAGACCCCTGACTCCCCTCTGCCACCTCCCTCTCAACACTCCCCACTTGCACACCATCACTGGTACCGGGCATCTCCTCTACTACCTGGGAGACTAGCCCCACCTGAACCCCATTACCTGTGGTGGGCATCTCCTCCACTACCTGGGAGCCTAGCCCACCTGAACCCCCTCCTGTACCCCATTACTCGTAGTGGGCATCTCCTCCACTACCTGGGAGACTAGCCCACCCTGAACCCACCTTCTGTAACCATTACTCGTAGCTATGGGCATTCTCCTCCACTACCTGGGAGACTATCCCACCTGAACCCCCTCCTTGTACCCCATTACTCGTAGTGGGCATCTCCCTCCACACCTGGAGACTAGTCCCACCTGACCCACCCCTCTGCTACCCCATTACTCGTAGTGGCATCTCTCCACTACCCTGGAGACTAAGCCCCACCTGAACCCCCTTCTTGTAAACCCATTACTCGAGGCTAATCTCCTCCACTACCTTGGGAGGACTAGGCCCCCACCCTGAACCCCCTTCTTGTACCCCAATTTACTCGCTAGTGGGCATCTCCTCCTACTACCTGAGACTAGCCCCACCTGAACCACCCTTCTGTAAACCCATACTCGTAGTGGGCATCTCCCATACACTTCCCTACCTCTTCATCTTCATGCTCCCATAGGAGACTAGTCCCCCTGAAGAACCCCCTCCTGCTACATCATACTCATGTGGCATCTCCTCCACTACCTGGGAGACTAGTCCCACCTGAACCCCCTCCTGTACATCATTACTCGTAGTGGGCATCTCCTCCACTACCTGGGAGACTAGCTCCACATGATCCCCCTCCTGTACATCATTACTCGTAGTGGGCATCTCCTCCACTACCTGGGAGACTAGCCCCACATGATCCCCCTCCTCTACCCCATCTCTCGTACTGGGCATCTACTCACCAGTTTGGGGAAATGGTTCCCCAGATCTGTCTTACCTCCTACAACAATATTTTTATGCTGCACATCAGACGCTATGTTCCTCTCTGGTACATGCTGCAACTCATTACTCTCAACACAAACAACTTGTTCCTCAGCAACAGGTGCTTGTGGCTGTTCTACCACTGTCGGCCCACCTCTCCCTACATCAGTGGGCCCAGGCGTTATGAGGACCACCTGCACCCCTCCCTCCGCCTTCTCCCTTTTCAGGCAAGCATGTTGCTTATAGCCAACATCCCCACACTCAAAACACCGCTGACTAACCATACTAGCATGAGCCATATACAGTCTATTGTCATACTTGACAAGTGACATAACCTGTTTCAAAGTGTTTGCAACACAGTGGGACAATTTAAATTGAACTTGCAAACTTCCCAAACCGCAATAACTTGCGCTCCAATAGCTCATTGGGAATAAACGGCGGTACATTTGAATTCGTCACCCTTGTTGACGGAGAAAAAAGCGGTGTACCTTGAATAAACATACCTTTAAGAAGTACGCCTTGCTCAACCATACGATCAACAAGACGCTCTTCTTTAAGAAAAACCTCCACCTTAATCATGCATAGAAAAAGGAAAACCACCAAGAAAAGTAAAACAAGAAAGAAAAAACAGGCAATCTAACTCCAGGCAACACTCGCTCATACAATTTCCAGCATGCACCAAACACTCCCAGCATGCACCAAACACTCCCAGCATGCACCAAACACTCCCAACATGCACCAAACACTCCCAGCATACACCAAACACTCCCAGCATGCACCAAACACTCCCAGCATGCACCAAACACTCCCAGCATGCAGAGAGAGAGACATTGTTACATCATGCCAATTAAGTAAATGTAACTTGATTGATAAAGAAGGAGAGATAATTATAATTATTTTAGCTCAAATCAAGTACAGTACAGGTTAGTGTTCAGGGTCAGGTGTGAGAGGTGAAAGGGCACTGACCTGTAGTAACCCCCAGAGGTGAGATCAGTGTCAGCTGCAGTCCAGAGTGGTGTAGGCTCCCTCTGCTGGCGACTTGAGGAAGTAGCTGAACTTCTTAAACATGAGCTGTAGGGGGCGCTTTATGCAACGCATCAGATCAGTGATCACTACCCCTGGGGGCACTGCATAGGCTGTCACACCTACACCTGTCAATACACGCACGCACACACACACACACACACACAGGGGGGGGGGGCGGGGGGGCACACACACACACAACACCACACACCACACACACACAACACACACACCAACACACACACACACACACACACACACACACCAACTCTCTCGCTTGTACAATGCTCAGGGCATCTTTGCTCCATTTCCAACCCCTTAATATTGGTGTTAAGCCATTAGACACTCACACTGGTACATGCTTAGATCCAGTCTCCATGTAACGGGGTGCAGACCACACAACACACACAACTCAAACCAGGCCCGAAATCAGCGTTACCAACCCTTCTCATATGGTTGTAGGAGAAGTAAGTCCAATCTGTCTTTGTGCTTAGAAAGCAAATATCCTCGTGAAAGACTCTCCAGAAATCCCCTCTTCAATCAGTCTGTCTTTCTGCCACACCAAATGGATGTGTTAGAGAACTCTCTCTCTTGTGTGTGTGTGTGTGTGTGGTGTGTGTGTGTGTGTGTGTGTGTGTGTTGTGTGTGTGGTTGGTGGTGTGTGTGTGTGGGTGTGTGTGTGTGTGTGGTGTGTTGTTGTGTGTGTGTGTGTGTGTGTGTGTGTGTGTGTGTGTGTGTGTGTTGTGTGGGGGGGGGTGTGTGTGTGTGTGTGTGTAAATCCTCCACTAGGTGTAATCCTGTGTAGTGCCAGGGTGTGTGTGGTAAAGTCATGCCTCCAAATTGTTATGAATGATTGATAGGCTACCAGATAAAGTCCCTCTTCATCAGAGGAGAGTTATGTCGTAGAGCAAACTCTCAACAAATGTCTATCTGAATAGTAACAGTATTCTCATTCTGTGCCAAGTAGGACCATTTATTCAGCTGTACCCGGAGGCTCCTTATATTAGCTGGGCATCAAGTTTCACTCTGACCATGTGACTTGACTGTGAAAACCTAGTGTCATATCATCAGGTTAAAACCCAGGGCCCCTACATAGAGAGAGACTGTAAGAAAATGAATCCTACACTCCCATGCTAGTTCTTTCACCTCAGGTTAATTCAAGCCTGTCTAAACAGCAGCTGAAAATATTCCAGTTTCAGCGTTTTCTCTCTGAGATGTTTCTGGTAGTTTCCAGGTGAGCATCTTATTTCCTGCAAACCAGAAAACTCATCCCTACAGGGAATGCGGTGTATATGTGGTGTGTGTGTGGTGTGGTTGTTGTGTGTGTTGGTGTGGTGTGTGTGTGTGTTGTGTGTTGTGTGTGTGTGTGTGTGTGTGTGTGTGGTGTTGTGTGGTGTGTGGTTGTGTGTGTGTGTGTGTGTGTGTGTTTGTGTGTTGTTGTGTGTGGGTGTTGGGTGTGTGTGTGTGTGTGTGTAAATCCTCCACTAGGTGAAATCCTACCATAGTTAGGTGCCAATGTTCTCCAACCATACACTGTCCAAGAAACCGAGCCTCATGTTACAACACTTCTCTGTTCTGTTCTTGTGTAAAGAAGCTGAGACATCTCATGTAAACCACGTGCAGACTTAGTTATAACTTCCTGTTTTCACAGACCAACGAGAAAATACCCTCCTCTCCTGTGGGCCTGTGCCACTACCGATACAAAGCACCACCACACAAGACACGGCACTGCAAACACAAGGGCACACACACAAACAGTCCAAAACCGAAAAACCCAAACACAAAGCCGCCCAACCAAAAAAAAAACACCACAACACACACACACAACACACACGAACACAACACACACATGGGGGGCGGCGCGACACACACACAAGCAGCACACGACAGCGAGCCGGGGACACGACGACACACACAGGCACACACACACACACACACACACACACACACACACACACACACACACACACATACACACACACACAGACACACAGACATACAGACACACACACAAACACAAACCAGGCCCAAAATCAGCTTTGCCAGCCTTTCTCATGTGGTTATAGAGAAAATAGTCCAATCCTAAATGCTACGCTATCTAAACTTGGCCTATGCTATGTTGGTCCTATACTGCCAGCTGGCAGTCATCTTGTGTGGTAATGAAAGACTGTCAGTCTGTCTGTCAGCATTGGGACAGTGACAGAAACTGAAGCCTGGCCGCATGTGTAATTAGCGTTGTTTTCACAGTCATTATGGCTCATTGTAATTACCAGATAATAGACAGTAAACCATGAAGTAACAGTAAGACTGCTGTCACAACGAGGCTTGATGAAAAAACACGATGAATTTTTATCAAAACAGTTCTGTCATTTATTGCAATTTGATTTGAATCAATATGTACATTTTATTTACAGATATGAACAAGGTAAAAGTTTCCACTTTCAACTCCTGAAAGCTTTATTTTATTGGATAGCTATTGAATACCTGGTCTCAGACCTGGACTTGTGGAGGCAGATTAACAAAATGTCTCAGCTTACACAAACTCTCAGTTCTTATTAAGGAAGGTCAATATCTAATCATGAGTAGGTGCTTAATTATTTTGGTGGGTGAATCCTAGGTCTCCTGCT
Organism: Salvelinus sp. IW2-2015; assembly: GCF_002910315.2. Lineage (NCBI taxonomy): Eukaryota > Metazoa > Chordata > Actinopteri > Salmoniformes > Salmonidae > Salvelinus > Salvelinus sp. IW2-2015. Next base: position 223,597 of record NW_019957624.1, on the reverse strand, counting down.
GGGCACAAGACTGTTACCCCTCTGAGCTAAAGCTAACACCAGTCTTTTTAAACACGGTTACTCACAACAGTGTGGATCACCAAACCACTTCCATGGTTTTTGTAGTAAGACAATAAGGTCTTTGGTTCCAGAGATTTCTTCATTAGTCCTACACCTGACAGCATAAAACACGTTTTAACAAACATTTACATGTATATTATTCACTGAGTCCACAAAACATGAAGAACACCTGCTCCTTCCATGAAATAGACTGACCAGGTGAATCTGGGTGGAAGCTATGATCCCTTATTGATGTCACTTGTTAAATCCACTCCAATCAGTGTAGATGCCCACAATGCACACTGGCTGCAAAATGCATGGATTMTTTTAGGGGGCATTAAGGCCACACAAAGGGGATGTAGCCGGGACATTCGARGCATTATCAAGTGCTTGTCAAATTGTGAATGAGAGACTGATGAAGTGTGTACATCCTGCACAAAAAAACTAAGCAGAGCTCCTGCCTTTCATGCAACTTTTTTTCAAATCATCATTAGAGTCGCATCATGCAGCCTTAAAATGTATTAGAAATCAAAACATATAGCCCAACATTTGTATCACAACTAAAGTTACACGAAAACCTCTAAATTAAGCACATGGGAGTACTGTACCTGATTCTTTGTTAACCACTCAACACAGACTAGCCTCGTGTTATAATTATTCAGCTTTGTTCCATTAACCCTTTGTTCATTTGTATTCTTCATATTATAAAATATAAAATAATGCCACAGAATTCTAAACAAATCTTGTCTGCTAAATGAACTAGTGTAGCCCACAGACATTTGGCATAGCCAGATCAGGACCTAACATAAGGAATTAGACTACATTTTCTTCATATCATGTTTCTTTAGACCACTCAAAAGAAATAATGGATTTACTGTGATGGTTTAGGCTATATTACATGGATTTATTCCATTTTTAAAGGTCTGCATCAGTGGCTTGTAGGAAGTGGAAGCCAGGAGATGCTAAATGTGTTTATGTTAATTAACAGTCAATTACTGTGAGACAGGCAGTTATTTGCTTGACATTCACCGGCTGAAACAATTTCATTACCGCTAAAGCTCTACGTGAGACTATTGAGAAACAACTACAAGGGCCAGATGAGGATCACAGTCCTCCAGGTTCCAAGTCTATGGCCCAGTTCCAATACTTAACACTAACCCAGGAAGAACATGGACTATTGTTTGGAGTAGGTCGTAGCAGTAGGCTTTGGACTGGCTTCGCTCCTCTCGTGGTTTAATGGTACACTATCCACAATGTTCACGTTTCAATTCTCCCTCGGCCACTGATCAGTCACTTCCTGAACCGGCAGGTTGTCCTCCTGCAGTAGGGGGTTATGGGTAATGGAGTTTACTGAGGACGCCACTGACGAATGGCTGACACTTTTGGAGGAGATGGAACTCTGGAACATCGGAGCTCTCTCATTGGCCTGTTCCTGGACGGGGCTTCCGAACGCATCGTCTGGCCCCTCCCCCTCGTTGCCTAGAGATGTCTGGCTGACGTAGACGACGATGACGTCAGCGTTGAAGTTCATCACCTGACCGCTAGAGATGAAGGTGGTATTGTTGTTCCCCGTCACCTGACCTGAGAGAGAGAACGAGAGAGAGAGAGAGAGAGAGAGAGAACAAGAGAGAGAGAGAGAGAACGAGAGAAAGAGAGCGATACGAGAGAGAGACAGAGAGAAAAAAAAAGAGAAGAACGGGGGGAAGACAGAGAGATCGACAAGCGAGAGAGAGAAGAGAGAAGAGAGAAGAAGATGAGAGAGAGAGAGAGAGAGAGAGAGAAAGAGAGAGACAGAGAGAGAGAGAGAGAGAGATAAGGGGTCAGTTTAGCCAGCATGTTAGGGGCAACCCCAGATGACTAATAGCCAGTGGGCTTGATGATGACGGTGCACAGTGACCACAGAAAGACCGTGGTTGGCTGCGGTACCTTTGACCATAGACCTGGTCAAGGACATCCTAACCATATCCTTGAACATCAGGGTTTCAGTGTGACAAGCAGTTTTCATTCTATGTGAAAATGTCCAACTTTATTCAAACCACCACTTAGACATAGAGAAGTATAGTTTGTCAGAACATTATCACAGACGACATGTCCTGTTCACTACAGAAACAGATACTGTCATTAAATCTGACGTTATACAGTGGCAAAAAAAAAGTATGTGAACCCTTTGGAATTACCTGGATTTATGCATAAATTGGTCATCAAATTTGATCTGATCTTCATCTAAGTCACAACAATAGACAAACATGGTGTGCTTAAACTAATAACACACAAATTATTGTATTTTTCTTGTCTATATAGAATACATAATTTAAACATTCACTGTGTAGGTTGGAAAAAGTATGTGAACCCCTAGGTTATTGACAAAAGCTAATTGGAGTCAGGAGTCAGCTGACCTGGAGTCCAATCAATGAGCCGAGATTGGAGACGTTGGTTAGAGCAGCCTTGCCCTATAAAAAACACTCACAAAATTTAAGTTTGCTATTCACAAGAAGCATGGCCTGATGTGAACCTTGTCTCTTTTACAAAAAAGATCTCAGAAGACATAAAGTTAAGAATTGTTGACTTGCATAAAGCTGGAAAGGGTTACAAAAGTATCTCTAAAAGCCTTGATGTTCATCAGTCCACGGTAAGACAAATTGTCTAAATGGAGAAAGTTCAGCACTGTTGGTACTCTCCCTAGGAGTGCCTGTCCTGCAAAGATGACTACAAAAGCACAGCGCAGAATGCTCAATGAGGTTAAGAAGAATCCTAGAGTGTCAGCTAGACTTACAGAAATCTCTGGAACATGCTAACATCTCTGTTGACGAGTCTACGATACGTAAAACACAAAACAAGAATGGTGTTCATGGGAGGACACCACGGAAGAAGCCACTGCTGTCCAAAAAAACATTGTTGCACATCTGAAGTTTGCAAAAGTGCACCTGGATGTTCTACAGCTCTACTGGCAAAATATTCCGTGTACAGATGAAACTACAGTTGAGTTGTTTGGAAGGAACAGACAACACTATGTGTCGAGAGAAAAAGGCACAACATCAAAACCTCATCCCAACTGTAAAGTATTTGCTGCCTCAGGGCCTGGACAGCTTGCTATCATCGACAGAAAAATGAATTCCCAAGTTTATCAAGACATTCTTTTAATTTAACCAGGAAAGTCAGTTAAGAACAAATTCTTATTTACAATGACGGCCTATCGGGGGAAAAGTGGGTTAACTGCCTTGTTCAGAACAACAGATTTTTACTTTGTCAGCTCGGGGATTCGATCCAGCAACCCTTCAGTTACTGGCCCAAAGGTCTAACCACTAGGCTACCTGCCACCCCTAAATTTTATTTTCAGGAGAACGTTAGGCTATCTGTCCGCCAATTGAAGCTCAAAAGAAGTTGGGTGATGCAACAGGACAACGATCCAAAACACAGAAATAAATCAACAACAAAATGGCTTCAACAGAAGAAAATACACCTTCTGGAGTTCTGACCTCAACCCAATTGAGATGCTGTGGCATGACCTCAAGAGAGCAGTTCACACCAGACATCTCAAGAATATTGCTATTTTGTAAAGATGAATGGTTCAAAATTCCTCCTGACCATTGTGCAGGTCTGATCCACAACTACAGAAAATGTTTGGTTGAGGTTATTGCTGCCAAAGGAGGGTCAACCAGTTATTAAATCCAAGGGTTCACATACTTTTTCCAACCTGCCCTGTGAATGTTTACACAGAGTTTTCAATAAAGACATGAAAATGTATAATTCTTTGTGTGTTATTAGTTTAAGCAGACTGTGTTTGTCTATTGTTGTGACCTAGATGAAGATCAGTTCAAATTGTATGACCAATTTATGCAGAAATCCAGGTATTTCCAATGGGTTCACACACTTTTTCTTGCCACTGTAACTTCCAGCTACTGTAGCATCAATCCTTGCAGCCAGACACCACACTGAGCCGTCGGAACATTCAAATCAAGAGGAACAAACTTCCATCTGTTCCCTTATTTCCATATTCATAGATCACACTACTGATGGCATTTATAAACACGACCGGAAACTTACAGACATCCATGTCTGATGCCGTCTGCCGCCCATTCCAACACACCTCCTCCTCCGTTCTATCCTTCCGTCTCGCTCTCTCTCCATTTTTCTTTCCTTCTCTAGTTCCTTTTTTAAAACTCTTTAGAAGTGCAACGAGACCCCAGACCTTCATTGAGTCACTCTTCACACATTTTTGTACACACAGACACTCACGCACACATTTATCATAACAGATGTGTCAGTGTCTGGAATCACATCTGAAATAAGCTACTGGAACTGTAATACCAGTCTGTGCAGGAATACCTGCTGTCTCTGTTTACAGTAGACTGTTTACAGTTGAACTACCCTAGAGAGGCAGATAACATAAACCGTACACATGGCATAGTAAGAATAGAAAAAACTATCTGACCACATGATTGTGAAACATTTTAGTCTAAAGTGGCTTCCTCTCTTCATGTCCTTTCCTTCTTCCTTCCTCATGTGATCATGTGGAAGAAGTGTCCTTGCTTCGCTCTCTGTACTGTTCTCACCTATCCTGCAGCTCTTTGTGAAGGAGAGGAGAGACAAGGATAGGAAATCTCAATAGACTGTTGAGACTGTCCCTGTCTCTCTGAGGTGTGATCCCATGTTTAACCTCTGAGCGGGAAGTCCAGTTAATTACATGTTATTACTGCATTATGGGAAACTGTGTTTATTTGCTTACTGCTGCATTGGGGCATAATTCAAGTATACAGTGATCAATGAGAGTTTGAAAGTGTGTGAGTCTGTGTATTACTCAAGGGCTGTGTATTCAGAGCACATCTTGTTTCAATTACACCTGTGGTCACTTTGAATAACCCTGTGGAACTCTGGGTAAACAGGAGTGTTGTTTGTGAGCTCACACTCAGAGAGTTAAACACCCACCCACCCACGCACGCACACACACACACACACACACACACACACACACACACAAAAAACCCCCCCCCCCCCCCCCCCCCCCCCACCCCCCTCACACACACACACCACACACACACAACAACACACACACAACCACACACACACACACACACACACACACACACACACACACACACACACACACACCTACACACACACACACACACACACACACAGCACACACACACACTGAATGTTACAGCGTGTAATCACTGGCTCATCACACCACATTCTTACTGTGTGTGGTCGTTAAGCCAACAGGAGGACATAGGTGGAAACCAATACATACATTTTGGATGTATCATCTTTTCACAGTCCTATACAATAACCCAGGTCCAATAAGAATCATCTTTTCACAGTCCTATACAATTAACCAGGTCCAATAAGATCATCTTTTCACAGTCCTATACAATAACCTGTCCAATAAAATCATCTTTTCACAGTCCTAATACAATAACCCCAGGTCCAATAAGAATCATCTTTTCACAGTCCTATACAATAACCCGGTCCAATAGAATCATCTTCACAGTCCTATACAATAACCAGTCAATAAGAATCATCTTTTCACAGTCCTATACAATAACCCTGGTCCAATCAGAATCATCCTTTTCACAGTCCTATACAATAACCCAGCGTCAATAAGAATCATCTTTTCACAGTCCTATACAATAACCCAGTCCAATCAGAATCATCTTTTCACAGTCCTATAAATAAACCCTGGTCCAATAAGAATCATCTTTTCACAGTCCTATACAATAACCCTGGTCCAATAAGAATCATCTTTTCACAGTCCTATACAAATAACCCAGGTCCAATCCAGAAATCATCTTTTCACAGTCCTATACAATAACCCAGGTCCAATAAGAATCATCTTTTCACAGTCCTATACAATAACCCAGGTCCAATAAGCCAGGAGAAACACCAGTGGATTTATTTATCTTTCCTCTTTAACAATGGTTGGAATGTATAATGACATGTGTATTTAGCCTTTTTCTTATGAGTGTGGCACTGCTAGAACTCTGCGCTGTATCTACCTGAGGTGAGTGCTGGTTCCGTGAGTTGACTCTGGAGGCTCTCAGGGGCACAATCCAGTTCCGAGCCCCCAGACGAGAGCTTGTTTCCCCCACTGTTCCTCCAAGAAAGTCCCTGGTTTTGCTCACTGCTGGAGGCCTCAGAGGTCAGCTCGGACTGCCGGTCACCCACAGTTACAGAGGTCACCGAGGGGTAAGGAGATATTGTGGAGGTCAACGGGGCTTTTRTGGTGGGGGTGGAGCTTATGCTGCAGTTCAGTCTGTATAGCTCCTCCCCTTTCCCCTGTGAGCTGTCAATAAGCTGACCTTTGACCTCTGACCTGACTTGGGTCAGCGGCGGGTAGAGGTCACATGAATGGTCAGCAGGGGAGAGTGGGGAGGAGGTATGGCTGCTCCTCTCAGAGCTTTTCACTTGCAGGCCCTCTACCACCTTGGCCCTCTCCCTCCCTCCATCTTTCCTTTCATCCTTTTCTCCCCCCTTGCTCTCCCCCTCTCCTCCACAGGAGCAGGTCCCGAGGGTTCCAGGGTTGACAGCCTGGCTACAGTCTTCATTATCCCCTACCTCTAATGGTTCCTTGACAGACAACACACACACACAGGAGCCAGCCCACAGTGGAGACACACACACACCCTCCTCGCACACAGCCTCCTCAGAAACCTCCTCCGCCTCCCCTGACCCCTCACTCCCCACCCCCTCATCCTCCTCCTCCCTCCTCTCCTCCTTCTCCTTCCTCTCCTCCTCCATCTCTTTGGTGGGTGGCAGTTTGACTTGGTCACCAGGTGTAGCTGTAGGACAGGTGTGTGGGGTTTCTGAGGGGCTGTGAGCCAGGCCAATAAGACAGGTTGTCTCACGTAGAGTGCCGCTCTGACCCTCTAGTCCCCCTCCCACGACCCCACTGTGGTAGAGAGGGGCCAGAGTCTCCTGGAAAGAGAGACAGACAGATTAGACTATTTGTCAACTGTTAATGCGTGTCATCTTGACCACTAAAGAGAGTCTACCTTACCTGCTGTATCCTGGTCCTTTTCAGATTCTGGACACATGATCGTAAATTCACTGTAAGACATAAGAGGATGACATTAGTCAGTCATTTCACTCATTAGTCAGTCATTTTATGCCGAGACATATTTCTATAAAAGCAAAATTCCCTCAACATCATGGTCATACATAACGAATGTGATCTCTTCCTCAGGTACCTGAGAGTAGTCGAAGTTTTTCCTTGTAGCAGAAGAGCAGGAGGATGAGGAGACAGAGGACAGTGATGACTGACAGAACCCACAGTAGGACCCAGGAGGTAGAGGCACCAGAGAGAGGGGGTCCACAGACAGCATCAGTCTGGTCGTTCCCCGTCTGCTTGTCACTCTTCCCCAGACCGTTACAACTGGGAGGAGAAAACACAGGAGAGGACACATTGTAATTATTTCTGTTTTTAGCAATCCAGGCATTCCATCTCTCTTTATCTCTCTTTTTCTCTTTCTCTGCTCTCTCTAAATTCAATTCAATTCGAAGGGTTTATTGGCATGGGAAACATATGTTTACATTGCAAAAGCAAGTGAAATAGAAAATAAAGAAAAGTTAAATAATCAATAAAAAATTACCAGTAAACATTACACTCACAAGTTTCAAAGGAATAGAGACATTTCAAATGTCATATTATGGCTATGTACAGTGTTATAATGATGTGCAAATAGTTAATGTAAGAAAGCAAACATAAATAAACATAAATATGGGTTGTATTTACAAGGGTGTTTGTTCTTCACTGGTTGCCTTTTTCTTGTGGCAACAGGTCTACTAACATGTTACATGTGAAACAAGAGGGGAAAAAACTCTAGACCACCTTTACACCACACAGAGATGCGTACAAAGCTCTCCCTCGCCCTCCATTTGGCAATTCTATCCTCCTGATTCCTGCATACAAGTGAAAACAAAAGCAGGAAGTACCAGTGACTAGCTTAATACGGAAGTGGTCAGATGACGCAGATGCTAAGCTACAGGACTGTTTTGCTAGCACATACTGGAATATGTTCCGGGATTCATCCGATGGCATTGAGGAGTATACCACATCAGTCACCGGCTTCATTAATAAGTGCATCGATGACGTCGTCCCCACAGTGACTGAGTGTACATGCCCCAACCAGAAGCCATGGATTACAGACAACATCCGCATGGAGCTAAAGGGCAGAGCTGCCGCTTTCAAGGAGCGGGACTCTAACCCGGACGCTTATATGAAATCCCGCGATGCCCTCCAACGAATTATCAAACAGGCAAAGCGTAAATACAGGACTAAGATTGAATCCTACCACACCAGCTCCGGATGTGGCAGGGCTTGAAAACTATTCCAGACTACAAAGGGAGCCCAGTCGTGAGCTGCCCAGTGACACAAGCCTACCAGACGAGCTAAATTACTTCTATGCACGGTTCGAGGCAAGCAACAATGAAACATGCACGAGAGCACAAGCTGTTCCAGACAACTGGGTAATCATGCTCGCAGTAGCCGATGTGAGCAAGACCTTAAAACAGGTCAACATTCACAAGCCTGCAGGGCCAGACGGATTACCAGGACGTGTACTCCTAGCATGCGCTGACCAACTGCCAAGTGTCTTCACTGACATTTTCAACCTGTCCCTGGCCGAGTCTGTAATACCTACATGTTTCAAGCAGACCCCCATGGTACATGTGCCCAAGAACACCAAGGTAACCTGCCTCAATGATTACCGAACCGTAGCACTCACGTCTGTAGCTATGAAGTGCTTTGAAAGGCTGGTCATAGCTCGCATCAACAACAACATCATCCCAGAAATCCTGGACCCAGTCCAATTTGCATACCGCCCCAACAGATCCAYAGATGACTCTATTATAATCAACAATGAATGCCCTTTTCCACTTGGACAAAAGGAATGCCTACATGAATGCCTACATGATAATGCTGTTCATTGACTACATCTCAGCGTTCAACACCATAGTGCCCTCAAAGCTCATCACTAAGCTAAGGATCCGAGGAGTAAACAACTCCCTCTGCAACTGATTCCTGGACTTCCTAACGGGCCACCCCGTGGTAAGGGTAGACCACAACACATATCCTATGCTGAACCTCAACACGGAGGCTCCTCAGGGGTGTGTGCTTAGTCCCCTCCTGTACTCCCTGTTCACCCATGACTGCGTGGCAAAGCACGACTCCAACAGTATCATTAAGTTTGCCTGGAAGTGTGGTGCCAGGACAACAACCTCTCCCTCAACGTGATCAAGACAAAGGAGATGATCGTGGACTACAGGAAAAGGAGGGCCGAGCACGCCCCCATTCTCAGCGACAGGGCTGTAGTGGAGCAGGTTGACAGCTTCAAGTTCCTTGGTGTCCACATCACCAACAAATTACCATATTCCAAACACACCTAGAAAGTCGGGAAGAGGGCACGACAATGCCTATTCCCCCTCAGGAGACTGATAAGATTTGGCATGGGTCCTCAGATCCTCAAAAATGTATACAGCTGCACCATTGAGAGCATCCTGACTGGTTGACTCACCACCTGGTGTGGCAACTTCTCGGCTTCCGATTGCAAGGCGCTACAGAGGGTAGTGTGTACGGCCCAGTACATCACTGGGACCAAGCTCCAAGCCATCCAGGAACCCTTTACCAGGCGGTGTCAGAGGAAGGCACTATAAACTGCCAAAGACTCCAGCCACCCTAGTCATAGACTGTTCTCTCTGCTACTGCACGGCAAGCGGTACCGGAGCACCAAGTCTAGGTCCAAAAGGCTGCTTAACAGCTTCTACCCCCAAACCATAAGACTGCTGAACAGCTAATCAAATTGCTACCCGGACTATTTGCATTAACACCCCCCCCTTTTTATGCTGCTGCTGCTCTCTGTTATTATCTATTATCTACGCATAGTCACTTTACCCCTATCTACATGTACATATTACCTCAAATACATCAACTAACCTGTACCCCCGCACATTGACTCGTAACCGGTACCCCCTGTATACAGTGCCTTGCAAAAGTATTCATCCCCCTTGGCGTTTTTTCCTATTTTGTTGCATTACAACCTGTAATTTAAATAGATTTTTATTTGGATTTCATATAATGGACATACACAAAATAGTCTAACTTGGTGAAGTGAAATGAAAAAAATTACTTGTTTCAAAGAATTATACAAAATTAAAAACTGAAAAGTGGTGTGAGCATATGCATTCACCCCCTTTGCTATTAAGCTCCTAAATAAGATCTGGTGCAACCAATTACCTTCAGAAGTCACATAATTAGTTAAATAAAGTCCACCTGTGTGCAATCTAAGTGCCACATGATCTGTCACATGATCTCAGAATATATATAGACTGGTTCTAAAAGGCCCCAGAGTCTGCAACACCACACAGCAAGGGGCACCACCAAGCAAGCGGCACCATGAAGACCAAGGAGCTCTCCAAACAGGTCAGGGACAAAGTTGTGGAGAAGTGCAGATCAGGGTTGGGTTATAAAAAAATATCAGAAACCTTGAACATCCCACGGAGCACCATTAAATCCATTATAAAAAATGTGAAAGAATATGAAACCACAACAAACCTGCCAAGAGAGGGCCGCCCACCAAAACTCACGGACCAGGAAAGGAGGGCATTAACCAGAGAGGCAACAAAGAGACCAAAGATAACCCTGAAGGAGCTGCAAAACTCCACAGAGTGGATTGGAGTATCTGTCCATAGGACCACTTTAAGCCATACACTCCACAGAGCTGGACTTTACGGACCAGTGCCCAGAAAAAAGCCATTCCTTAAAGAAAAAATAAGCAAACACGTTTGGTGTTCGCCTAAAGGCATGCGGGAGACTCCCCAAAACATATGGAAGAAGGTACTCGGGTCAGATGAGACTAAAATGTAGCTTTTTGGCCATCAAGGAAAATGCTATGTCTGGCGCAAACCCAACACCTCTCATTACCCCGAGAACACAGTCCCTGCTGATGTTTTTCAGGGACTGGGAAACTGGTCAGAATTGAAGGAATGATGGATGGTGCTAAATACAGGGAAATTCTTGAGAGAAACCTGTTTCAGTCTTCCAGAGAATTGAGACTGGAACGGAGGTTCACCTTCCAGCAGGACAGTGACCGTATGCATACTGCTAAAGCAACACTTGAGTGGTTTAAGGGGAAACATTTAATAGACTTGGAATGGCCTAGTCAAAGCCCAGACCTCAATCCAATTGAGAATCTGTGGAATTACAAGTAAACCTTCTTAGGGCTAGGCGTCCCGCTAGCGGGACAAATTCCGGTGCAACTGGAGGGTGCGCAATTCTAGTAAATAATCATACAAATTATGGATATTAAACATTTAGGTACATACAAGTGTCTTATATCGTTGAAAGCTTAAATTCTTGTTAATCTAACTGCACTGTCCGATTTACAGTAGCTATTACAGCGAAAGCATGCCATGCGTTTGTTTGAGGATGGTGCCCCACATCAAAATATTTTTCCACTGGCACAGGTTTCATAAATTCACAAATAGCGTTCAATATTCACTAAGTCAGTTTAGTTGGCGCCATCGATTTGAGTAATCCACTCGTTCAACATGCAGAGATAGGAATCCAAAAATCTACCCCTAAACTTTGTTTCAACAAGTCAAAATATGTTTCTATTTACTCCTCAGATACCCTCAAATGTAATCAAACTATAATATTTCTTACGGAAAGAAGTATGTTCAATAGGAAACCGATTTTAGCAGGTGTCCCTGTACTAAAACTGATGTTTCTTAATCGTTTTGGAAGTTACAAGCCTGAAATCTTGAACATAGACTGCTGACACCCTGTGGAAGTATGCCCCTATACTTTCCATTGTAATTTCCATTGTATGGTTTCTCTCTCAAAAAATATTCTGGTTGTTTTTTCTTTGGATTTTTCTCCTACCATATCTATTGTGTTATTTTCTCCTACCATATCTATTGTGTTATTTTCTCCTACCATATCTATTGTGTTWTTTTCTCCTACCATATCTATTGTGTTATTTTCTCCTACCATATCTATTGTGTTATTTTCTCCTACCATATCTATTGTGTTATTTTCTCCTACCATATCTATTGTGTTATTTTCTCCTACCATATCTATTGTGTTATTTTCTCCTACATTATTTGAACATTTCTACAAACGACAAAGTGTTTCCTTTCCGATCCCATTATATAAATATCCTGGCTTCAGGGCCTGAGCAACAGGCAGTTTACTTTTGACGCATCATTCAGGCAGAATTTGAGCAAAAAGAGGCCTAGCCCTAAGAAGTTTTAACGAACCCATCCAACTTCAAGAAGCTGGAGCAGTTTTGCCTTGAAGAATGCGCAAAAATCCCAGTGACTAGATGTGCCAAGCTTATAGAGACATATCCCAAGAGACTGGCTCTACAAAAGGTGGCTCTACAATGTATTGACTTTGTTTTTTTGTCTTATTTCTTGTTTGTTTCACAATAAAACATATTTTGTATCTACCAAGAGGTAGGCATGTTGTGTAAATCAAATGATACAAAATCTATTTTAATTCCAGGTTGTAAGACAACAAAATAAGAAAAATGCAAAGGGGGGTGAATACTTTCGCAATTCACTGTATAGTCTCGTTAGTGTTATTGATTTGTTGCTGTTAAATTTTTTACTTTTGTTTATTTAGTAAAAATTCATATTTTTCTTAAAACGCCATTGTTGGTTAAGGGCTTGTAAGTAAGCATTTCATGGTAAAGTCTACACCGGTTGTATTCGGCGCATGTGACAAATACATTTTGATTTGATTTGAAATCTTGCTGCTGTGATGGCACACTGTGGTATTTCCCCCAATATATATATGGGAGGGAGGTTATCAAAATTGGATTTGTTTTGGAATTCTTTGTGGGTCTGTGTAATCTGAGGGAAATATGTATATCTAATATGGTCATACATTGGGCAGGAGATGAGGAAGTGCAGTTCAGTTTTCACCTCGTTTTGTGGGCAGAGTGCACATAACCTGTCTTCTCTTGAGAGCCAGGTCTGCCTACGGCGGCCTCTCTCAATAGCAAGGCTATGCTCACTGAGTCTGTACATAGTCAAAGCTTTCTTTAAGTTTGGGTCAGTCACAGTGGTCAAGTATTCTGCCACTGTGTACTCTCTGTTTAGGGACAAATAGCATTCTAGTTTGTTCTGTTTTTTTGTTAATTCCTTCCAAAGTGTCAAGTAATTCTCTTTTTGTTTTCTCGTTATTTGGTTGCGTCTAATTGTGTTGCTGTCCTGATTTTCTCTGCCGCTGTTTGTGTTTGTGAACAGAGCCCCAGAACCAGCTTGCTTAATAAGGGACTCTTCTTTAGGGTAATCTCTCTGTAAGTGATAGCTTTGTTATGGAAGGTTTTGGAATCGCTTCCTTTTAGGTGGTTGTAGAATTGAACACTCTTTTCTGGATTTTGATCATTAGCGGGTATCGGCCTAATTCTGCTCTGTATGCATTATTTGGTGTTTTACGTTGGACACTTGTTGTTTGTGTACATAGATTTTATAACGTCATATGTGTTTCCCTCAGCACCACAGGCCTTTTTGGGTTGGATGGTTTGTATTTTGTCCTGTAGTTCATTCAATGCAATTGGAGAATCCTGCAATTGGAGGGTCTGGTAGTCTTTAGTAGCTGATTCTAAGATTTGTAATTGATCATGTACAGTATATGTTTTTGCTGTTTGTTCTTTGTGATAGAGCCAAAAAGATTGCAGAAGTGGTTTATCCACACATCTACATCTTGGATAGATAACTCTTCCTGTTGTTGTTTGTTTAGTGTCTTCCTATTTTCCCAGAAGTGGTTAGATTCTATGGATTCTTCAATTACATTGAGCTGATTTCTGACCTGCTGTTCCTTCTTTTTTGTAGTTTATTTCTGTATTGTTTTAGTGACTCACCATAGTGAAGGCGTAGGCTCAGGTTTTCTGGGTCTCTGTTTTTGGTTGGATAGGTTACTCAATTTCTTTCTTAGGTTTTTCCATTCTTCATCAAACCATTTGTCATTGTTTTAAATTTTCTTAGGTTGTCTGCTTGAACGTTTAAGATATCTTTCACTCTTTCTTTCTTTCTTTCTTTCTCCAAAGAGAGAGATCAGGCACACAGTCCCCAGATAGACT